>NW_022325234.1:0-4458 GCF_002776525.5 Piliocolobus tephrosceles | reverse complement strand
GGTTGTTGTCAGTGCGGTAGGTGTTGGGGGTGAGTCTGGGGCTGCTGATCCCAGAGGAACGTCGTGGAATGGAAGCGTGGACAGGACGGAGGGCCAGACCCCAACGGGCAACAGTGTGGAGGGAGAGAGGTTTGTTGCATGTGTCCGGTAGATGGTGACGTGTTGGAGTGATAGGGTCTGTGAGGGAAGAGCTGTGGTCAGTCTAAGGGTGTCGAGTTTGCTGAGGAACCTCTGAAATGTCCTCATAGAGATGGGTAGCAGCTGCCGGGTGTGCGGATCCCCCTCTCGGGAAGGTGTGGGTGGCTGTGTGAGGACAGCCTGAGGTCTGGGTGCCAGAGACAGTGGCGTGCGCAGCAGCGCCTAGGACAAGCCTGGGATTCGATTGTGGAAGAGGTGGGTGCTGTGAGGGAAAGGCGGCTGCGACTGAACTCTACCGGGATTCCCGTGAGAGTTTGAGGCGTGTCGGGGGCAGGGGCAGGAGCAAAGACTTGTTTCCCCTACTCAGCGGCTACTCCTGGAGGGCTGGGCCACAGTGCAGGTCGCACAGGAAGGTGTTGGCTGAAGACTCTGTGACTTGACGGTGTTCCTCCCATGAGGGTGGAATGGAGACTGGACGCTGGGTGGCTTCTTGGGAACTGCGTCCTGCATGACCCCGCGTGTAGTGGGCTCACAGCAGAGCTTGAGTCCTTCCTTAGAGCTTGAGTCCTTCCTTTACAGATACTTTTCAGAGGTCGCCCGCCTTTAGACTCTCTGATTAATGTGTCTGAGGCGGGTCCCAGGAGTCCGCCACCTGCCAGGCCAAGAGGTTCCCCGCATGTGGCTGGTCCCCTGACACCCTGAGAAACGTGGCTCGAGAGGATCCACCCGAGTTTCCTAAATATGAGTCACCTGCCTTCTCTTCTCTTTGCTTTCATGCCTCCCCCAGGGTGGGCCAGTCCTGTCGGCCGCAGCGATACCTGCCTGCTGGGGTTACAAGGAGATTGGGGGTGTGGTCCCCCAGGGAGATTCGGTGACTGAGGATGCTGTCATAGCAGCCAACATGTCCTTATTTTCACTTTTAATGAAGTTCAGTTACTAGGTTTTCCGATGCACAATGATGTCCTTGTGAAAAGTTGGTGATCAAGGAAGCAAACAAGTGTAGGAAAATGATCCTGCCCTTAAACCTAAAAAATGAGAAACCAGCAAAGGGCCCTGAAGAGCACATGAACCTCCTCATGGGGCAGTGAGGAGACACCTCAGTAATGACTTAAAAAAAAAAAAAAATCAGATAATACTGAAGAAAAGGTAAACTAAACTCTGGGTCTCCTATGGGTAAAGAGATTGTGGTTTACATTTTGTAGGCATGTGTTTTTACACTTAATTACTTTTCTTTGTTGGATTTAGAATTGGTTACAATAAACATGATTTTTTTTAACTGAAAAAAAACTGGGGTAAGCATACGAAGTCTAATCCCTTTGTGATATTTCTGTACTGTGAGACTCCCAGATACAAGATTTGAAGCCCAGACTCTGTCTCTAACGAACCGGAGAGAGAAGTGGTCCTCTCCTGCAGGCCAGTCTGGCCTCCAAGCGTCTGGCCATCCTCCCAGTCTTGGGCACACCGGCATCACTGATGCTTCCTGCCTGGCTGTGACTCTGCCCAGGTTTCAGGAGCACCTGGAACAGTTTTCCCGGGGGATCCTGCTTTGTCCTGGCTCCTGGAAGCACAGGCTTTTGATGAAGGACTCTCCCCACCACCAGGTAACTCGGTGATTGCCCCCCCCGGCTGTATTTCTCGCATGGGGTGCAGAGAGTCTGGACATGGTGTCCTGGCCCTGGAGCCAGCTCTAGGACTGTACGGCGGCCTTGCCTCTGTCCCTTATCTGGGAACAGGGCAGTGGGGGAGGAGAAGGGAACCAGGGTCTTGCCCCTTCTGTGTCTCAAGAACACGGGAACACATCATCCCACTTCCTTGCACCATTTACAACCCAAGCTTGTGTGAAATATTTAAGTTGTTTTATGACTTACAACCTCCCTTGACAATGATGTATTTTATATAAGCAGCACATAGAAAATGGTAATTTTTAATACCCTATCAAGCAAGATCTAAACAATAAAGAGCAGATATCACTGTAGAAAAGGTTACTTTCTCCAGGAAACATTTATCTACTGCTGATGGAAATGAATCATCACTTCCTCCTTAGCCACTCCTGATGAGCCTGTGAAATTCTGTCCTGTTTGCCACTGTTAGTTACAAGCTATACATTTTCTTCTATGATATTTATTTCTTGCCTGTTCACTACTGTTACAGTTACAAGCTATACCTTTTCTTCTGTGATGTGTATTTCTTGAAGGCATGGACTAAATCCTAATTCCACAATATTCGTTGCACACACTCAAGAGTTAGTTGTTCGAATGAATGGATTAATGGAAAATAGAAGTGGTGACTTTTAATTCATTATGCCAAACTTCATGTGTTTACACGCACAATTTTATGGTCCTTTGGATAGACTGGGATTCTGTGCAGGGTGGTTAGGGATAGTTTGGGAGTGCAGCTAATGGCTCTGTGGCTCTAGGCTCATGAAGGGCTTTGAGGGACTTGGTTGGCGGCACCTGTGTTGAAAACTCAGTTCCGCAAATCCATTCACGTGACCTGCCAGCTCACACAGCCCTGCTTCCCAGCTGATTTCTGCAGAGGCATCTCCTGAATGCCCCAGGTGAATGTGGGTTCAGCCAGCACTGCTGGGCTTCCACAGCAAGCCAAGTGCAGGGACGAGGGAGAAAAGGGGCAGGACCCGACTCTTCCTGGGCCCCAGTGCCTGTGTGGGGATGCTGCCTGGCCTAGCTCTTCTTGGGGAGGTCAGGGAAACGATGGCATGGAGGGTGTGTTGGCATGAGCTGCTTGCTCAAACATGGATCCCAGGTCTGTGTGGGAAGCAAAATAGAAATTTATGTGGATATTGTCAGTAACAGCAAATATGGGCTTCTTCCCTAGGGCGACTGACCCTCTCACTCATCTGCAGAGCAAAGGCCCGACAGGGCCTTCTGGGCCTTCCCGAGCTCTGTCCACTCCATGGAGATGGCCAGAGCCAGGGCAGACACGGGGTATTTGTCACTTTAAAAAAAATTTTTTTTTTGAGACAGTTGCTCTGTCGCCCAGGCTGGAATGCAGTAGTGCTGTCTCTGCTCACTGCAACCTCCGCCTTCCGGGTTCAGCCATTCTCCTGCCTCAGCCTCCTGAGTAGGGGGACTACAGGCACCCGCCACCACACCCAGCTGATTTTTTGTGTTTTTAGTAGAGATGGGGTTTCACCGTGTTAGGATGGTCTGGATCGGAATCCTTGTTTTAAGTGCACTGGAGCAGAGATGGGGAGAGGGGACCACCTGGTTTGCTCAGAATTTGATCCCGATCACAGCCAATGAGGCAACATATGCACCTCCTAAATGAAGTATTCCACAGACTGATTTTACACATGACAGTTGTGATGGCTGGAAGAGGCTTCACACAAAGAGTGAGTTTGAGCTGCATTTGAAGGAAGAACAGGTCCCTGCAGGTGGAAATGAAAGATAAGGGTGACCCAAGCCATCAGCAGCAGCAGGGGTGGGGTGGTGAGGACTCCCCATGGATGGTGGCATGGCTGAAATGCAGGAGAGGGCAGGGGTGTGAAGGAACAGCAGGGCGGCATTAAAATCCCCCTGCAGAGAGGGGACGTGACTGCGATATTATCACATGTATACAACTGAGAGATGATTCAAAAATGATTTCTGGGAGCCTGTGGGAAGAGCACATGGTCATCATCAGTTCTCTGGATCTCTTTATGAAGTGGTGAAAACAGTCATGCCTCTGCCTATCTTGTGAGCTGTTGTGAAGATCAAATCGGATAATCTTCAGTGAGCCTTGTAAATGCTAAAGCTTATCACAGACTGTTCCAGCCCCCTTGTCTCCACCTTCCTTTCCTCCTCAGTAACGTGAATCCTTCTGGGTATCTCACAACCTGTCTGGCTTTTTCCTCCATAATGTGAGCCCTGAGTACTCGCTGGGTACCTCGCTGTCCACCTTCCTTAGTAACATGAGCCCTGAGTATTTGCTGGGTACCTCGCTGCCTGCCATACAGCTGGCTGTAGCCTTGTCAAACGCACTTGGCTGGCACATAAGAAGAAGTGCTCGCTGGGTCTTGGGAGGACTTTCTGACATGTGTGGTGCCTGTTTTTCCCTGTTAGGCTGGAGCTGCAGGAGC
Organism: Piliocolobus tephrosceles; assembly: GCF_002776525.5. Lineage (NCBI taxonomy): Eukaryota > Metazoa > Chordata > Mammalia > Primates > Cercopithecidae > Piliocolobus > Piliocolobus tephrosceles. The sequence continues at coordinate 242 of NW_022325234.1, read as the reverse complement.
CCTCCTAGACCAGACAGAGGACCAAGTCTGTGGCCGCGGGGTGGGGGCTGGGGAAGCTCCCTGGGTTTATTGTGTGGGCGAGAGCAAGCTTCAGTCCCCCTGCGGCACCGGGATTCAGGGTTCCTTCTGGAGTGTTCTGAGTGAGAAACAGGAAGGGTGCATAGGTGCGTCTTCTGAGGATTTTACGGTTATCTTGGGAGAGCACTGGTGCCTCTGAGCTATGAACCTGCAGAACCACTTCT
>NW_022325233.1:0-4461 GCF_002776525.5 Piliocolobus tephrosceles | reverse complement strand
AGAAGTGGTTCTGCAGGTTCATAGCTCAGAGGCACCAGTGCTCTCCCAAGATAACCGTAAAATCCTCAGAAGACGCACCTATGCACCCTTCCTGTTTCTCACTCAGAACACTCCAGAAGGAACCCTGAATCCCGGTGCCGCAGGGGGACTGAAGCTTGCTCTCGCCCACACAATAAACCCAGGGAGCTTCCCCAGCCCCCACCCCGCGGCCACAGACTTGGTCCTCTGTCTGGTCTAGGAGGGCTCCTGCAGCTCCAGCCTAACAGGGAAAAACAGGCACCACACATGTCAGAAAGTCCTCCCAAGACCCAGCGAGCACTTCTTCTTATGTGCCAGCCAAGTGCGTTTGACAAGGCTACAGCCAGCTGTATGGCAGGCAGCGAGGTACCCAGCAAATACTCAGGGCTCATGTTACTAAGGAAGGTGGACAGCGAGGTACCCAGCGAGTACTCAGGGCTCACATTATGGAGGAAAAAGCCAGACAGGTTGTGAGATACCCAGAAGGATTCACGTTACTGAGGAGGAAAGGAAGGTGGAGACAAGGGGGCTGGAACAGTCTGTGATAAGCTTTAGCATTTACAAGGCTCACTGAAGATTATCCGATTTGATCTTCACAACAGCTCACAAGATAGGCAGAGGCATGACTGTTTTCACCACTTCATAAAGAGATCCAGAGAACTGATGATGACCATGTGCTCTTCCCACAGGCTCCCAGAAATCATTTTTGAATCATCTCTCAGTTGTATACATGTGATAATATCGCAGTCACGTCCCCTCTCTGCAGGGGGATTTTAATGCCGCCCTGCTGTTCCTTCACACCCCTGCCCTCTCCTGCATTTCAGCCATGCCACCATCCATGGGGAGTCCTCACCACCCCACCCCTGCTGCTGCTGATGGCTTGGGTCACCCTTATCTTTCATTTCCACCTGCAGGGACCTGTTCTTCCTTCAAATGCAGCTCAAACTCACTCATTGTGTGAAGCCTCTTCCAGCCATCACAACTGTCATGTGTAAAATCAGTCTGTGGAATACTTCATTTAGGAGGTGCATATGTTGCCTCATTGGCTGTGATCGGGATCAAATTCTGAGCAAACCAGGTGGTCCCCTCTCCCCATCTCTGCTCCAGTGCACTTAAAACAAGGATTCCGATCCAGACCATCCTAACACGGTGAAACCCCATCTCTACTAAAAACACAAAAAATCAGCTGGGTGTGGTGGCGGGTGCCTGTAGTCCCCCTACTCAGGAGGCTGAGGCAGGAGAATGGCTGAACCCGGAAGGCGGAGGTTGCAGTGAGCAGAGACAGCACTACTGCATTCCAGCCTGGGCGACAGAGCAACTCTCTGTCTCAAAAAAAAAAATTTTTAAAAAGTGACAAATACCCCGTGTCTGCCCTGGCTCTGGCCATCTCCATGGAGTGGACAGAGCTCGGGAAGGCCCAGAAGGCCCTGTCGGGCCTTTGCTCTGCAGATGAGCGAGAGGGTCAGTCGCCCTAGGGAAGAAGCCCATATTTGCTGTTACTGACAATATCCACATAAATTTCTATTTTGCTTCCCACACAGACCTGGGATCCATGTTTGAGCAAGCAGCTCATGCCAACACACCCTCCATGCCATGGTTTCCCTGACCTCCCCAAGAAGAGCTAGGCCAGGCAGCATCCCCACACAGGCACTGGGGCCCAGGAAGAGTCGGGTCCTGCCCCTTTTCTCCCTCGTCCCTGCACTTGGCTTGCTGTGGAAGCCCAGCAGTGCTGGCTGAACCCACATTCACCTGGGGCATTCAGGAGACGCCTCTGCAGAAATCAGCTGGGAAGCAGGGCTGTGTGAGCTGGCAGGTCACGTGAATGGATTTGCGGAACTGAGTTTTCAACACAGGTGCCGCCAACCAAGTCCCTCAAAGCCCTTCATGAGCCTAGAGCCACAGAGCCATTAGCTGCACTCCCAAACTATCCCTAACCACCCTGCACAGAATCCCAGTCTATCCAAAGGACCATAAAATTGTGCGTGTAAACACATGAAGTTTGGCATAATGAATTAAAAGTCACCACTTCTATTTTCCATTAATCCATTCATTCAAACAAGTAACTCTTGAGTGTGTGCATCGAATATTGTGGAATTAGGATTTAGTCCACGCCTTCAAGAAATACACATCACAGAAGAAAAGGTATAGCTTGTAACTGTAACAGTAGTGAACAGGCAAGAAATAAATATCATAGAAGAAAATGTATAGCTTGTAACTAACAGTGGCAAACAGGACAGAATTTCACAGGCTCATCAGGAGTGGCTAAGGAGGAAGTGATGATTCATTTCCATCAGCAGTAGATAAATGTTTCCTGGAGAAAGTAACCTTTTCTACAGTGATATCTGCTCTTTATTGTTTAGATCTTGCTTGATAGGGTATTAAAAATTACCATTTTCTATGTGCTGCTTATATAAAATACATCATTGTCAAGGGAGGTTGTAAGTCATAAAACAACTTAAATATTTCACACAAGCTTGGGTTGTAAATGGTGCAAGGAAGTGGGATGATGTGTTCCCGTGTTCTTGAGACACAGAAGGGGCAAGACCCTGGTTCCCTTCTCCTCCCCCACTGCCCTGTTCCCAGATAAGGGACAGAGGCAAGGCCGCCGTACAGTCCTAGAGCTGGCTCCAGGGCCAGGACACCATGTCCAGACTCTCTGCACCCCATGCGAGAAATACAGCCGGGGGGGGCAATCACCGAGTTACCTGGTGGTGGGGAGAGTCCTTCATCAAAAGCCTGTGCTTCCAGGAGCCAGGACAAAGCAGGATCCCCCGGGAAAACTGTTCCAGGTGCTCCTGAAACCTGGGCAGAGTCACAGCCAGGCAGGAAGCATCAGTGATGCCGGTGTGCCCAAGACTGGGAGGATGGCCAGACGCTTGGAGGCCAGACTGGCCTGCAGGAGAGGACCACTTCTCTCTCCGGTTCGTTAGAGACAGAGTCTGGGCTTCAAATCTTGTATCTGGGAGTCTCACAGTACAGAAATATCACAAAGGGATTAGACTTCGTATGCTTACCCCAGTTTTTTTCAGTTAAAAAAAATCATGTTTATTGTGACCAATTCTAAATCCAACAAAGAAAAGTAATTAAGTGTAAAAATGCATGCCTACAAAATGTAAACCACAATCTCTTTACCCATAGGAGACCCAGAATTTAGTTTACCTTTTCTTCAGTATTATCTGATTTTTTTTTTTTTTTAAGTCATTACTGAGGTGTCTCCTCACTGCCCCATGAGGAGGTTCATGTGCTCTTCAGGGCCCTTTGCTGGTTTCTCATTTTTTAGGTTTAAGGGCAGGATCATTTTCCTACACTTGTTTGCTTCCTTGATCACCAACTTTTCACAAGGACATCATTGTGCATCGGAAAACCTAGTAACTGAACTTCATTAAAAGTGAAAATAAGGACATGTTGGCTGCTATGACAGCATCCTCAGTCACCGAATCTCCCTGGGGGACCACACCCCCAATCTCCTTGTAACCCCAGCAGGCAGGTATCGCTGCGGCCGACAGGACTGGCCCACCCTGGGGGAGGCATGAAAGCAAAGAGAAGAGAAGGCAGGTGACTCATATTTAGGAAACTCGGGTGGATCCTCTCGAGCCACGTTTCTCAGGGTGTCAGGGGACCAGCCACATGCGGGGAACCTCTTGGCCTGGCAGGTGGCGGACTCCTGGGACCCGCCTCAGACACATTAATCAGAGAGTCTAAAGGCGGGCGACCTCTGAAAAGTATCTGTAAAGGAAGGACTCAAGCTCTAAGGAAGGACTCAAGCTCTGCTGTGAGCCCACTACACGCGGGGTCATGCAGGACGCAGTTCCCAAGAAGCCACCCAGCGTCCAGTCTCCATTCCACCCTCATGGGAGGAACACCGTCAAGTCACAGAGTCTTCAGCCAACACCTTCCTGTGCGACCTGCACTGTGGCCCAGCCCTCCAGGAGTAGCCGCTGAGTAGGGGAAACAAGTCTTTGCTCCTGCCCCTGCCCCCGACACGCCTCAAACTCTCACGGGAATCCCGGTAGAGTTCAGTCGCAGCCGCCTTTCCCTCACAGCACCCACCTCTTCCACAATCGAATCCCAGGCTTGTCCTAGGCGCTGCTGCGCACGCCACTGTCTCTGGCACCCAGACCTCAGGCTGTCCTCACACAGCCACCCACACCTTCCCGAGAGGGGGATCCGCACACCCGGCAGCTGCTACCCATCTCTATGAGGACATTTCAGAGGTTCCTCAGCAAACTCGACACCCTTAGACTGACCACAGCTCTTCCCTCACAGACCCTATCACTCCAACACGTCACCATCTACCGGACACATGCAACAAACCTCTCTCCCTCCACACTGTTGCCCGTTGGGGTCTGGCCCTCCGTCCTGTCCACGCTTCCATTCCACGACGTTCCTCTGGGATCAGCAGCCCCAGACTCACCCCCAACACCTACCGCACTGACAACAACC
>NW_022325232.1:0-2082 GCF_002776525.5 Piliocolobus tephrosceles | reverse complement strand
TGCAGAATGGCTCCTTCCTCATGATGTTTTAAGAGATCTGGGCCGGAAACTGTGGCTCACGCCTGTAATCCCAGCACTTGGAGAGGCTGAGGCAGGTGGGTCACCTGAGGTCAGGAGTTCCAGACCAGCCTGACCAAAATGGAGAAACCCTCATCTCGACTGAAAATACAAAATTAGCCATGTGGTGGCCCATGCCTTTCATCCCAGCTACTTGGAAGGCTGAGGCAGGAGAATAGCTTGAACCTGGGAGGTGGAAGTTGCAGTGAGCTGAGATTTCCCCATTGCACTCCAGCCGGGGCAACAAGAGTGAAACTCTGTCAAAAAACAAAAAAAAAGACAGACAGAGAGAGACAGATCTGGAGGGAGATACTAAGCCGCGCAGGCTCTCATCTTGAAGTCACCAAATACGTAACTTGTTATTTCTGCTCTGCTGAGAAGTTTGTGAATACATTTTTTTCCATGAATTATTGAAAATTTTAGACCCATAACATAAGTTTTTAAAAATTTATCCTAAAGATTGCTTGTGTATGTATGTGTTTTGAAATATATTTAATCTCTGTATCTTGAAACAGTTTTTATAGATTCCACACAAGAGTCCTTTATGAAATAAGCGTGCTTTAATTTTCTTTTAAGATGTGTCCTTTTTTGTCCCTGGCACAGTCTGTATATGACCATTTAAATTACTTTTAGTTCATGTTTGGGTTATAATCAGACACAAATATTCCCTAAAGTCCAAATCTTATTTTGATATATGAGGAAGAGTTTACATGGTAATAATATTAAGGGTTACAGCTGGTTTCACTGAAGCTTTGTAGATATTCTCTAATACCTTATCTTTCTGAAGGAATATCTGTTCTGCTTGAATGATAGACTACATAATACATGTACTGTCAGGTACATTCATGGAAGGGACAGGCAGATGGAGTCATATGTTACTGGAGTCTTGATGAACAGATGTAGGAAATAGTCCAAGGAATAAGAAAAAAGTTGATTTTGAAAAGTGCTTGTTGAAGTCTGTAAATGTGCATTGAATTATGGCAGTAAAAAAAGACACAGTGAAGTTTGGGAACTGGGGTCTAAATCCTGGAGTCCCCAGAATCATAGAGAACCTTGGTTAGGGGAGTAATTTTGTAAAAAAGCGAGAAGAGGCAGTGACAAGGCAGAATATAATTAAAAGTATTGCTGTGTCATTTTCTAGTTTTGTAATTTTGTCATATTTTTCAAACTGTGTTGATCATTTATTAAACTGATAAATAAACTATAATCAGCAGGGTTAATATAAGGGTTAAATAAGGAAATTTATGTATATCTGTAAGCACAATGTCACAATTAATACAAAGTTACCCTTTTTATTTTTCCTGGACTTCATGTGCAAATGGGTCAGTTAATTTTTTGTTTTTGACACATAATTATCATTTTTACATAAAATATATTTAATTATTTTTATATTTTTAGCAGGGAAATAATACATGCATGTTTTCCCCCTGTTTCAAACACATGCATTCATATAAACATATGCATCTATATACCTACATATCTATGTATGAATATACACATGGACATCGGTATTTCTCAGCAAACATGTATCATGATAATCAGAGATATTGCAACCAACAAAGACTAATATAAACCATGATTGCAAGAATTTTAGATACCACCTTAGTAAAATATCAGATTGAGCTGCTAAATTTCTTTCAGCCCTAAGTCATTGTGCATTTTCTGAGCATCCTAGAGAACTGTGACTCTATTATCAGGACAGAAACACCGTGACCGAGGGTACTCCTGCGAATTTCTGATGCAGGGGATTTTAAGGGCTAGATCAGCAGGATGGGAGTGTTGACCCTCCAAGTGAAATAAATTCCTGAATTGATTATCCCCATCCTAAAACAGATTATTTTTTTTTTTTTTTTTGATACAGAATCTTGCTCTGTCGCCCTGGCTGGAGTGCAGTGTTAGGATCTCGGCTCACTGTAATTGCCTCCTGGGTTCAAGAGATTCTCCTGCTTCAGCCTCCTGAGTAGCTGGGATTACAGGCAAGCACCACCATGCCCAGCTAATTTGTGTATTTTTAGTAGAAATGGG
>NW_022325231.1:0-4458 GCF_002776525.5 Piliocolobus tephrosceles | reverse complement strand
GGTTGTTGTCAGTGCGGTAGGTGTTGGGGGTGAGTCTGGGGCTGCTGATCCCAGAGGAACGTCGTGGAATGGAAGCGTGGACAGGACGGAGGGCCAGACCCCAACGGGCAACAGTGTGGAGGGAGAGAGGTTTGTTGCATGTGTCCGGTAGATGGTGACGTGTTGGAGTGATAGGGTCTGTGAGGGAAGAGCTGTGGTCAGTCTAAGGGTGTCGAGTTTGCTGAGGAACCTCTGAAATGTCCTCATAGAGATGGGTAGCAGCTGCCGGGTGTGCGGATCCCCCTCTCGGGAAGGTGTGGGTGGCTGTGTGAGGACAGCCTGAGGTCTGGGTGCCAGAGACAGTGGCGTGCGCAGCAGCGCCTAGGACAAGCCTGGGATTCGATTGTGGAAGAGGTGGGTGCTGTGAGGGAAAGGCGGCTGCGACTGAACTCTACCGGGATTCCCGTGAGAGTTTGAGGCGTGTCGGGGGCAGGGGCAGGAGCAAAGACTTGTTTCCCCTACTCAGCGGCTACTCCTGGAGGGCTGGGCCACAGTGCAGGTCGCACAGGAAGGTGTTGGCTGAAGACTCTGTGACTTGACGGTGTTCCTCCCATGAGGGTGGAATGGAGACTGGACGCTGGGTGGCTTCTTGGGAACTGCGTCCTGCATGACCCCGCGTGTAGTGGGCTCACAGCAGAGCTTGAGTCCTTCCTTAGAGCTTGAGTCCTTCCTTTACAGATACTTTTCAGAGGTCGCCCGCCTTTAGACTCTCTGATTAATGTGTCTGAGGCGGGTCCCAGGAGTCCGCCACCTGCCAGGCCAAGAGGTTCCCCGCATGTGGCTGGTCCCCTGACACCCTGAGAAACGTGGCTCGAGAGGATCCACCCGAGTTTCCTAAATATGAGTCACCTGCCTTCTCTTCTCTTTGCTTTCATGCCTCCCCCAGGGTGGGCCAGTCCTGTCGGCCGCAGCGATACCTGCCTGCTGGGGTTACAAGGAGATTGGGGGTGTGGTCCCCCAGGGAGATTCGGTGACTGAGGATGCTGTCATAGCAGCCAACATGTCCTTATTTTCACTTTTAATGAAGTTCAGTTACTAGGTTTTCCGATGCACAATGATGTCCTTGTGAAAAGTTGGTGATCAAGGAAGCAAACAAGTGTAGGAAAATGATCCTGCCCTTAAACCTAAAAAATGAGAAACCAGCAAAGGGCCCTGAAGAGCACATGAACCTCCTCATGGGGCAGTGAGGAGACACCTCAGTAATGACTTAAAAAAAAAAAAAAATCAGATAATACTGAAGAAAAGGTAAACTAAACTCTGGGTCTCCTATGGGTAAAGAGATTGTGGTTTACATTTTGTAGGCATGTGTTTTTACACTTAATTACTTTTCTTTGTTGGATTTAGAATTGGTTACAATAAACATGATTTTTTTTAACTGAAAAAAAACTGGGGTAAGCATACGAAGTCTAATCCCTTTGTGATATTTCTGTACTGTGAGACTCCCAGATACAAGATTTGAAGCCCAGACTCTGTCTCTAACGAACCGGAGAGAGAAGTGGTCCTCTCCTGCAGGCCAGTCTGGCCTCCAAGCGTCTGGCCATCCTCCCAGTCTTGGGCACACCGGCATCACTGATGCTTCCTGCCTGGCTGTGACTCTGCCCAGGTTTCAGGAGCACCTGGAACAGTTTTCCCGGGGGATCCTGCTTTGTCCTGGCTCCTGGAAGCACAGGCTTTTGATGAAGGACTCTCCCCACCACCAGGTAACTCGGTGATTGCCCCCCCCGGCTGTATTTCTCGCATGGGGTGCAGAGAGTCTGGACATGGTGTCCTGGCCCTGGAGCCAGCTCTAGGACTGTACGGCGGCCTTGCCTCTGTCCCTTATCTGGGAACAGGGCAGTGGGGGAGGAGAAGGGAACCAGGGTCTTGCCCCTTCTGTGTCTCAAGAACACGGGAACACATCATCCCACTTCCTTGCACCATTTACAACCCAAGCTTGTGTGAAATATTTAAGTTGTTTTATGACTTACAACCTCCCTTGACAATGATGTATTTTATATAAGCAGCACATAGAAAATGGTAATTTTTAATACCCTATCAAGCAAGATCTAAACAATAAAGAGCAGATATCACTGTAGAAAAGGTTACTTTCTCCAGGAAACATTTATCTACTGCTGATGGAAATGAATCATCACTTCCTCCTTAGCCACTCCTGATGAGCCTGTGAAATTCTGTCCTGTTTGCCACTGTTAGTTACAAGCTATACATTTTCTTCTATGATATTTATTTCTTGCCTGTTCACTACTGTTACAGTTACAAGCTATACCTTTTCTTCTGTGATGTGTATTTCTTGAAGGCATGGACTAAATCCTAATTCCACAATATTCGTTGCACACACTCAAGAGTTAGTTGTTCGAATGAATGGATTAATGGAAAATAGAAGTGGTGACTTTTAATTCATTATGCCAAACTTCATGTGTTTACACGCACAATTTTATGGTCCTTTGGATAGACTGGGATTCTGTGCAGGGTGGTTAGGGATAGTTTGGGAGTGCAGCTAATGGCTCTGTGGCTCTAGGCTCATGAAGGGCTTTGAGGGACTTGGTTGGCGGCACCTGTGTTGAAAACTCAGTTCCGCAAATCCATTCACGTGACCTGCCAGCTCACACAGCCCTGCTTCCCAGCTGATTTCTGCAGAGGCATCTCCTGAATGCCCCAGGTGAATGTGGGTTCAGCCAGCACTGCTGGGCTTCCACAGCAAGCCAAGTGCAGGGACGAGGGAGAAAAGGGGCAGGACCCGACTCTTCCTGGGCCCCAGTGCCTGTGTGGGGATGCTGCCTGGCCTAGCTCTTCTTGGGGAGGTCAGGGAAACGATGGCATGGAGGGTGTGTTGGCATGAGCTGCTTGCTCAAACATGGATCCCAGGTCTGTGTGGGAAGCAAAATAGAAATTTATGTGGATATTGTCAGTAACAGCAAATATGGGCTTCTTCCCTAGGGCGACTGACCCTCTCACTCATCTGCAGAGCAAAGGCCCGACAGGGCCTTCTGGGCCTTCCCGAGCTCTGTCCACTCCATGGAGATGGCCAGAGCCAGGGCAGACACGGGGTATTTGTCACTTTAAAAAAAATTTTTTTTTTGAGACAGTTGCTCTGTCGCCCAGGCTGGAATGCAGTAGTGCTGTCTCTGCTCACTGCAACCTCCGCCTTCCGGGTTCAGCCATTCTCCTGCCTCAGCCTCCTGAGTAGGGGGACTACAGGCACCCGCCACCACACCCAGCTGATTTTTTGTGTTTTTAGTAGAGATGGGGTTTCACCGTGTTAGGATGGTCTGGATCGGAATCCTTGTTTTAAGTGCACTGGAGCAGAGATGGGGAGAGGGGACCACCTGGTTTGCTCAGAATTTGATCCCGATCACAGCCAATGAGGCAACATATGCACCTCCTAAATGAAGTATTCCACAGACTGATTTTACACATGACAGTTGTGATGGCTGGAAGAGGCTTCACACAAAGAGTGAGTTTGAGCTGCATTTGAAGGAAGAACAGGTCCCTGCAGGTGGAAATGAAAGATAAGGGTGACCCAAGCCATCAGCAGCAGCAGGGGTGGGGTGGTGAGGACTCCCCATGGATGGTGGCATGGCTGAAATGCAGGAGAGGGCAGGGGTGTGAAGGAACAGCAGGGCGGCATTAAAATCCCCCTGCAGAGAGGGGACGTGACTGCGATATTATCACATGTATACAACTGAGAGATGATTCGAAGATGATTTCTGGGAGCCTGTGGGAAGAGCACATGGTCATCATCAGTTCTCTGAATCTCTTTATGAAGTGGTGAAAACAGTCATGCCTCTGCCTATCTTGTGAGCTGTTGTGAAGATCAAATCGGATAATCTTCAGTGAGCCTTGTAAATGCTAAAGCTTATGACAGACTGTTCCAGCCCCCTTGTCTCCACCCTCCTTTCCTCCTCGGTAACGTGAATCCTTCTGGATATCTCACTACCTGTCTGGCTTTCTCCTCCATAATGTGAGCCCTGAGTACTCGCTGGGTACCTCGCTGTCCACTTTGTTTAGTAACATGAGCCCTGAGTATTTGCTGGGTACCTCGCTGCCTGCCATACAGCTGGCTGTAGCCTTGTCAAACGCACTTGGCTGGCACATAAGAAGAAGTGCTCGCTGGGCCTTGGGAGGACTTTCTGACATGTGTGGTGCCTGTTTTTCCCTGTTAGGCTGGAGCTGCAGGAGCCCTCCTAGACCAGACAGAGGACCAAGTCTGTGGCCTCGGGGTGGGGGCTGGGGAAGCTCCCTGGGTTTATTGTGTGGGCGAGAGCAAGCTTCAGTCCCTCTGCGGCACCGGGATTCAGGGTTCCTTCTGGAGTGTTCTGAGTGAGAAACAGGAAGGGTACATAGGTGCGTCTTCTGAGGATTTTACGGTTATCTTGGGAGAGCACTGGTGCCTCTGAGCTATGAACCTGCAGAACCACTTCT
>NW_022325230.1:0-4461 GCF_002776525.5 Piliocolobus tephrosceles | reverse complement strand
AGAAGTGGTTCTGCAGGTTCATAGCTCAGAGGCACCAGTGCTCTCCCAAGATAACCGTAAAATCCTCAGAAGACGCACCTATGTACCCTTCCTGTTTCTCACTCAGAACACTCCAGAAGGAACCCTGAATCCCGGTGCCGCAGAGGGACTGAAGCTTGCTCTCGCCCACACAATAAACCCAGGGAGCTTCCCCAGCCCCCACCCCGAGGCCACAGACTTGGTCCTCTGTCTGGTCTAGGAGGGCTCCTGCAGCTCCAGCCTAACAGGGAAAAACAGGCACCACACATGTCAGAAAGTCCTCCCAAGGCCCAGCGAGCACTTCTTCTTATGTGCCAGCCAAGTGCGTTTGACAAGGCTACAGCCAGCTGTATGGCAGGCAGCGAGGTACCCAGCAAATACTCAGGGCTCATGTTACTAAACAAAGTGGACAGCGAGGTACCCAGCGAGTACTCAGGGCTCACATTATGGAGGAGAAAGCCAGACAGGTAGTGAGATATCCAGAAGGATTCACGTTACCGAGGAGGAAAGGAGGGTGGAGACAAGGGGGCTGGAACAGTCTGTCATAAGCTTTAGCATTTACAAGGCTCACTGAAGATTATCCGATTTGATCTTCACAACAGCTCACAAGATAGGCAGAGGCATGACTGTTTTCACCACTTCATAAAGAGATTCAGAGAACTGATGATGACCATGTGCTCTTCCCACAGGCTCCCAGAAATCATCTTCGAATCATCTCTCAGTTGTATACATGTGATAATATCGCAGTCACGTCCCCTCTCTGCAGGGGGATTTTAATGCCGCCCTGCTGTTCCTTCACACCCCTGCCCTCTCCTGCATTTCAGCCATGCCACCATCCATGGGGAGTCCTCACCACCCCACCCCTGCTGCTGCTGATGGCTTGGGTCACCCTTATCTTTCATTTCCACCTGCAGGGACCTGTTCTTCCTTCAAATGCAGCTCAAACTCACTCATTGTGTGAAGCCTCTTCCAGCCATCACAACTGTCATGTGTAAAATCAGTCTGTGGAATACTTCATTTAGGAGGTGCATATGTTGCCTCATTGGCTGTGATCGGGATCAAATTCTGAGCAAACCAGGTGGTCCCCTCTCCCCATCTCTGCTCCAGTGCACTTAAAACAAGGATTCCGATCCAGACCATCCTAACACGGTGAAACCCCATCTCTACTAAAAACACAAAAAATCAGCTGGGTGTGGTGGCGGGTGCCTGTAGTCCCCCTACTCAGGAGGCTGAGGCAGGAGAATGGCTGAACCCGGAAGGCGGAGGTTGCAGTGAGCAGAGACAGCACTACTGCATTCCAGCCTGGGCGACAGAGCAACTCTCTGTCTCAAAAAAAAAAATTTTTAAAAAGTGACAAATACCCCGTGTCTGCCCTGGCTCTGGCCATCTCCATGGAGTGGACAGAGCTCGGGAAGGCCCAGAAGGCCCTGTCGGGCCTTTGCTCTGCAGATGAGCGAGAGGGTCAGTCGCCCTAGGGAAGAAGCCCATATTTGCTGTTACTGACAATATCCACATAAATTTCTATTTTGCTTCCCACACAGACCTGGGATCCATGTTTGAGCAAGCAGCTCATGCCAACACACCCTCCATGCCATGGTTTCCCTGACCTCCCCAAGAAGAGCTAGGCCAGGCAGCATCCCCACACAGGCACTGGGGCCCAGGAAGAGTCGGGTCCTGCCCCTTTTCTCCCTCGTCCCTGCACTTGGCTTGCTGTGGAAGCCCAGCAGTGCTGGCTGAACCCACATTCACCTGGGGCATTCAGGAGACGCCTCTGCAGAAATCAGCTGGGAAGCAGGGCTGTGTGAGCTGGCAGGTCACGTGAATGGATTTGCGGAACTGAGTTTTCAACACAGGTGCCGCCAACCAAGTCCCTCAAAGCCCTTCATGAGCCTAGAGCCACAGAGCCATTAGCTGCACTCCCAAACTATCCCTAACCACCCTGCACAGAATCCCAGTCTATCCAAAGGACCATAAAATTGTGCGTGTAAACACATGAAGTTTGGCATAATGAATTAAAAGTCACCACTTCTATTTTCCATTAATCCATTCATTCAAACAAGTAACTCTTGAGTGTGTGCATCGAATATTGTGGAATTAGGATTTAGTCCACGCCTTCAAGAAATACACATCACAGAAGAAAAGGTATAGCTTGTAACTGTAACAGTAGTGAACAGGCAAGAAATAAATATCATAGAAGAAAATGTATAGCTTGTAACTAACAGTGGCAAACAGGACAGAATTTCACAGGCTCATCAGGAGTGGCTAAGGAGGAAGTGATGATTCATTTCCATCAGCAGTAGATAAATGTTTCCTGGAGAAAGTAACCTTTTCTACAGTGATATCTGCTCTTTATTGTTTAGATCTTGCTTGATAGGGTATTAAAAATTACCATTTTCTATGTGCTGCTTATATAAAATACATCATTGTCAAGGGAGGTTGTAAGTCATAAAACAACTTAAATATTTCACACAAGCTTGGGTTGTAAATGGTGCAAGGAAGTGGGATGATGTGTTCCCGTGTTCTTGAGACACAGAAGGGGCAAGACCCTGGTTCCCTTCTCCTCCCCCACTGCCCTGTTCCCAGATAAGGGACAGAGGCAAGGCCGCCGTACAGTCCTAGAGCTGGCTCCAGGGCCAGGACACCATGTCCAGACTCTCTGCACCCCATGCGAGAAATACAGCCGGGGGGGGCAATCACCGAGTTACCTGGTGGTGGGGAGAGTCCTTCATCAAAAGCCTGTGCTTCCAGGAGCCAGGACAAAGCAGGATCCCCCGGGAAAACTGTTCCAGGTGCTCCTGAAACCTGGGCAGAGTCACAGCCAGGCAGGAAGCATCAGTGATGCCGGTGTGCCCAAGACTGGGAGGATGGCCAGACGCTTGGAGGCCAGACTGGCCTGCAGGAGAGGACCACTTCTCTCTCCGGTTCGTTAGAGACAGAGTCTGGGCTTCAAATCTTGTATCTGGGAGTCTCACAGTACAGAAATATCACAAAGGGATTAGACTTCGTATGCTTACCCCAGTTTTTTTCAGTTAAAAAAAATCATGTTTATTGTGACCAATTCTAAATCCAACAAAGAAAAGTAATTAAGTGTAAAAATGCATGCCTACAAAATGTAAACCACAATCTCTTTACCCATAGGAGACCCAGAATTTAGTTTACCTTTTCTTCAGTATTATCTGATTTTTTTTTTTTTTTAAGTCATTACTGAGGTGTCTCCTCACTGCCCCATGAGGAGGTTCATGTGCTCTTCAGGGCCCTTTGCTGGTTTCTCATTTTTTAGGTTTAAGGGCAGGATCATTTTCCTACACTTGTTTGCTTCCTTGATCACCAACTTTTCACAAGGACATCATTGTGCATCGGAAAACCTAGTAACTGAACTTCATTAAAAGTGAAAATAAGGACATGTTGGCTGCTATGACAGCATCCTCAGTCACCGAATCTCCCTGGGGGACCACACCCCCAATCTCCTTGTAACCCCAGCAGGCAGGTATCGCTGCGGCCGACAGGACTGGCCCACCCTGGGGGAGGCATGAAAGCAAAGAGAAGAGAAGGCAGGTGACTCATATTTAGGAAACTCGGGTGGATCCTCTCGAGCCACGTTTCTCAGGGTGTCAGGGGACCAGCCACATGCGGGGAACCTCTTGGCCTGGCAGGTGGCGGACTCCTGGGACCCGCCTCAGACACATTAATCAGAGAGTCTAAAGGCGGGCGACCTCTGAAAAGTATCTGTAAAGGAAGGACTCAAGCTCTAAGGAAGGACTCAAGCTCTGCTGTGAGCCCACTACACGCGGGGTCATGCAGGACGCAGTTCCCAAGAAGCCACCCAGCGTCCAGTCTCCATTCCACCCTCATGGGAGGAACACCGTCAAGTCACAGAGTCTTCAGCCAACACCTTCCTGTGCGACCTGCACTGTGGCCCAGCCCTCCAGGAGTAGCCGCTGAGTAGGGGAAACAAGTCTTTGCTCCTGCCCCTGCCCCCGACACGCCTCAAACTCTCACGGGAATCCCGGTAGAGTTCAGTCGCAGCCGCCTTTCCCTCACAGCACCCACCTCTTCCACAATCGAATCCCAGGCTTGTCCTAGGCGCTGCTGCGCACGCCACTGTCTCTGGCACCCAGACCTCAGGCTGTCCTCACACAGCCACCCACACCTTCCCGAGAGGGGGATCCGCACACCCGGCAGCTGCTACCCATCTCTATGAGGACATTTCAGAGGTTCCTCAGCAAACTCGACACCCTTAGACTGACCACAGCTCTTCCCTCACAGACCCTATCACTCCAACACGTCACCATCTACCGGACACATGCAACAAACCTCTCTCCCTCCACACTGTTGCCCGTTGGGGTCTGGCCCTCCGTCCTGTCCACGCTTCCATTCCACGACGTTCCTCTGGGATCAGCAGCCCCAGACTCACCCCCAACACCTACCGCACTGACAACAACC
>NW_022325229.1:0-15315 GCF_002776525.5 Piliocolobus tephrosceles | reverse complement strand
GGGAGAGCACTGGTGCCTCTGAGCTATGAACCTGCAGAACCACTTCTTCCACTAATGGCCTTCTTTATGTAAAGGATGACTTACAAACGATGCCACTTCAGATGGAGGCATTTGCAGGTGTGGCCTGAAAAATGAACAAAACGACTCTTTCATCTCAAGGAAAGTACCTTACATTATTCCCAGTGATGGACATTTGAGCTTTCCAGTGAATATTAAAATACAAAAATCTTGGGTCCACCACTTTCTCATGTGATCAATGGTGATATTGATGTGGTTTTCTTTCTTTCTTTCTTTTTTTTTTTTGACATATAATGAAATGTGGAAGCTGTTCATAACTCTGAACCAGTGTTTTCTAACCAATGTGTGATTACAAAATCATGTGCTGGTAAAAGCCATTCAAGTGCAGGATGGAGCAGTCGACTTAGATAGAAGGAATTGGAGCAGAAAGGCCTGTCAATCAGAGCTCAGACTCTGCATTGACAGCCTGTATGGAAGTGCTGCTTGTTACGTTTGGCAGCAGAGAATACCTAAAATGATCTGAAAACACAATGAAAATATTTCTTCCTAATTGTATATCAGCACGGGGTTGGACTTTCTTCATAAACTTCAGCCACGGCTCTGCAGCCCACTGAACGCAGATGCAGGCATGAGAATCCTGCTGTGTGAGGTGCAGAGATGTTAGGTGTTTTCACAGCAGCACAAACTGTTGCCACGCTGCTGCTTATTTTGGAAAATGGTTTCTTCTTTAAGACTGTGTTAAGATGTAATGACTTTATCATTGTAAAATGAACTAAATTGTTACTTTTTTTTTTTTTTTTTTGAGACGGAGTCTTGCTCTGCCACCCATGCTGGAGTGCAGAGGTGTGACCTCAGCTCACTTCAACCTCTGCCTCCTGAGTTCAAGCGATTCTCCTGCCTCAGCTTCCCTAGTAGCTGGGACTACAGGTGTCCCCACCAGCTAATTTTTGTATTTTAGTAGAGACAGGGTTTCACCATGTTGGCCAGGCTGGTCTCAAACTCCTGACCTCAAGTGATCCACCTGCCTCTGCCTCCCAAAATGGTGGGATTACAGGTATGAGCCACCACTCCTGGCCTCATGAGAAAGCTTTCTGTGGTCTTTAATAAAGTGCAAAGTGTTCCTGAGACCCAAAAGTTTGAAAACCACTGGCTTAAATTGACAAAATTGTCCATGATTCTTCAGTGTATCTTCTCATCTGTTGATGGAGAAAGGACGTAAGGGTTGCTTTATTTTTTTCCTTTCACAACTCAATGGTGCGGGGACAACTGGGGTATCCACATGGAAAAGCATGGGCTGGACCCTTCCTCACCTTAGACACAAAGCTCAAAATGGATCCAGCATAAGGAGCTGACTGTGAGACCCATTCTGTCACTCTGCTGGGTACCATAACGGGCACCACAGACCGTGCGGCTTAAACAACAGCATTTTATTTCTTTTGTTCTGGAGGCTGGAAGCCTGGGGTCAAGGTACGGACAGGGTTGGATTCTCTGAGGCCTACCCTGTGCTGTGTAGATGGCATCTTTGTGTCCTCACAGGTTTCTCTTATGTGTGTGCAGCACTGAGGACTGTGTGTCTAAATTCTCTTAAAAGAACACCAGTCATACTGGATCGGGGCCTACTCTTAAGATCTGATGGGACCTAAATTGCCAAGTTAAAGGCCCTGTATCTAAATACAGTGACATTTTGAGTTTCTGGGGTTGTGATTTTAACATGGGAATCTTGGGTGGAGGGGCAGTTCAGCCGATGACAGTTTTTGGGGCGATTCCTGGTGAAACTGTTACATTGGATTAGGCAATGTTTCCTTAGATGAGACGTCTAAAGCATAACAAGCAACTGAAGGGAAAAAGATGGTATCAAAATTAAATGTTCATTTCAGAGGATACTATTAAAGTAAAAAGACAACCCACAGAACAGGACACATTATCCCAATAAGGGCCTGATATCAAGAATATATTTAAAAACTCTTTTAACAACAACAAAAAAAATCCAAATTAAAAATGTACAAAGGATTTGAATACATTCTCCAAAGAAAGACATAAATGCCTTAAAAAGCACATGAGATGTTTAACAGACTTCGTCGTCTTAGAAATGGAAATCAAAACCACCGTGAGATACCACTTCATAACCACCGAGATGGGTAAATCCCCCCAGTATTGGACAGTGACATGTTGGTGAATTGGGGAAAACTGAAATCTTTATTGCTAGTGGGAGGGGAAGTAAAATGGTATAGTTGGTTTGTAAAAGTCTGGCGGTTCCTCAGAAAAGTTAAGCATAAAATCACCGTACAGACCCAGCAATTTCACTCCTATGCATATGCCCAATAAAATTGAAAACATTTTTATAAAAAAAAATTTATGCAAGAATCTTCATAGCGGCACTATTCATAATAGTAGAAACAGCCCAGGTGTCAACAGACGCATGGATAAAGAAAACATGTACACAATGGAATATCACTCAGCTGTAAAAAGGAGCAAAAGAACATGTGTTCCAACCTGAATGAGCCTTGGACGTGAAAGATGCCGGCACCAAAGGTCACGAAAAAAGTCACGCACTGTGTACGAGTCTCTTCACAACAGGTGTCCAGAATGGGCAAATCCAGAGAAACAGAAGTTGGCTGGTGATTGCCAGGGGCTGGCAGAAGGAAGGAGCAGGTGCTGACTCTCAATGGGTTCAAGGTTTCTTTGGCCGGTGGTGAGAAAGTCCCAGAACTACATACTAGTGGTTGATTGTTGTGCAGCTTTGAGAATACACTAAAAAGACTGAATTGTATCCTTTAATGTTGGGGTTTTTGTGGTTTGTAAACTGCTTTTCAATTTAGAAAGGAACTCAAGAACTACTTTGGTGTTGATATGTAGAATGTGAAAGAGACAGTATCCAAAACATGTTTCTATGTAACTCACGTCCCCCAGAGAGTCCCCAGAGAGTTAAACTTCATTAAAGGATGTGTTTGAGCCTAGGAGACACAACAATCCTATACTATATGTTACAGCCCATCTTACTGATTTCTATCTCACATAACCATATTCAGGGAAAACCGATATGTAAACGTGAGCTGAATGTTATGCAGAGGCACATTCCCCTTACCCGGATGGTCTCTAGTGGTGCAGTAAGAGATGCAGTCATAGCAACGTTAGTTTAATTTCCATGGCAACGGGAATTTGGCACATCTGATGAGTTAGATCTCCCTGCACTGCTCCTAACAGCCTTGCCCATTTCTGTGTGGTGTCTGTGTACATTGTTGCTGTGGAAATAAGTGATAGCACCTGCACAAACACTTGCCCGGAAACATGCACGAAGCTGGTGAAAGCAGGACAGGCGAGAGGGAAGCATGGCTCAGCCCTGGCAAAGGAGGCGGTTATTCCAAATGCAGGAGATTCAGGAACACGATCCTTGGGAAGACTGGTGATGTCCGTGGATCTCACCGCTGTCGGGTTGTATCTGTGAAGCCAGTTACAGGAGCCGTCAGAACCACATGTGTTGGTATCAGTGTCATCACTCAATGCTTCTGACTTTTCCTGGTGCTGAGGATGACTGCATGTGCCGGAAGCAAAGTGATAACTTAGCACAGATCATCAGATCCCAGTTCTTTTCTATCAAGGGGGGCAGGGTTAGAACCCCCCCAATTCCCCAATCC
The DNA here is from genome assembly GCF_002776525.5 of Piliocolobus tephrosceles. Lineage (NCBI taxonomy): Eukaryota > Metazoa > Chordata > Mammalia > Primates > Cercopithecidae > Piliocolobus > Piliocolobus tephrosceles. The sequence continues at coordinate 11,662 of NW_022325229.1, read as the reverse complement.
TATAAGAACTGGGATCTGATGATCTGCGCTGTCGAGAGAGGCAGGGTTAGAACACCCCATTCCCCAGTCCCATGGTTGAAAATAATAGTTGACTTGGGATGGTTTTTACTCCTAAGGTTGAAGCTGTGCATTTCTGGAGCCTGGGCTGTCAGCTGTGGTGGCTGGGGAATGCTGGGGCTGTGGTCGTCCGGCCGCCGGCAACCCTGCTGGAGGGTCCTGCCTCTTTGACACCGTTCATTTTTGAAGTTTGCTTTCCCTAGTGTTGGAAGTAGCAGCACTGGAGGAATGGCCTCCTTCCTACAGCACATCTCTGCCAGGAGAGGAGAAGACACAGAGCATCTGTTAAAGGATGTGATGTTTGGGGGCACCGCACCATGTGTTCTGCTTCTCAGTGGTGCCTCCTGGTTGATGTTACCATCACCTTGCATTACCCAGGAGGTAACTCACAGATGCCACACTGATGGAAAGCTGCAGCAGCGTGGTTCGAGTCCAGGGCCAGCTGGAGCTTATCGGCAAGGTCAGGCTGGACACGTGCTCCACCCAGTGGGGGGGAGGGGTTCTGTGGAGCTGGGGTGGAGTGAGAGCCAGAGGGTCCTAGTGGAACCCTGCCAGATGACAGGAAAGAGGCCCATGAGGAGAGGAACCAGTGCAATCGAGGCAGGAAACCGAAGGAGCGAGCTGTCACAGGCTCAGGAGCCAGCAGGCGAGTGGGATGTGGCCTCAGGGTGCTGCTGGGTTGGTGAGGGGCCTTCTCTGACTTCTCTGAGAGTGTAGTTAGTTGTAGGGGTGGGTGCCGACTCCCGCAATAGAAAAGCCAAGCGTCCTGCAGGAAACCAACATGTGCACTGGGAGTTCCCAGGTGCGTGTCCTGACAAGCGGCCCAGAGGCACCTGACAAGGCTCAAGTGCATCCAGGCACACAGTGGAGTGTTGGTGCCTGACCCAATGAGGGAGTGAGTGAGGGCCAGGACACAGGTGCGGGGATGCACGGGACGGGGTGCAGTCAGGTGGAGAGTCATGCTGTGGGGCCGGGGAGAGACGGGTTCGAGAATAAATGGGACGGGGTACAGTCAGGTGGAGAGTCATGCTGCTGGGGTCTGGGAAATGTGTTTTTGCTTCTATCTGAGAAGCTGGACCTGAGCATGTCTGTGCTTTGACATTTAATCTGTGCACTATCCTTGGCGGGGTGCATATCTCTGTGGCAGAGAATACCCCGGGCACAGTGGATGTCAGCGGCCGTGGCTGGACTCAGGGTCCGTGAATGTTGCATGATCGAACGTGTTTGGTACATTCTCAGCTCCTGCCCAGGTGCTTCCCGAGCATCGGGTGTTGTGGCTCCCCACACCCTTCCCATCTGCGTGTAGCATGACCACCACCTTCCTACCATGTGTGTGTCCTACCACGGCTGCCGTGTCTAATGAACGCTTTGCTCTCCAGCTACTTTCCTATAATCAAAACGCTTGGCTTTGCCCGTGTTTCAGAGAAGACAGGATATTAGTCTTTCATGATTGCTCTGAGGATTTCCAAAAGCAAATGTACCTTACAGGATGCAAGATATTGGAGACAGTAATGATAGACGACTTTTCTCAGTCTTTTGATTGTGGTAAAATGACATAGCACTCGAACCATTTTTAAGTGTATGGTTTGGTGGCATTAAGTGTGTTCACACTGTCGTGCCGCGATCACCGCCATCCATCTCCAGAACTTCCCGGTCTCCCCACGCTTGAAACTCGGTCTACCAAACACTAGCTCTCCTCCTGGCCCAGCTCTGGTAAGCACTACAGATTGCTTGCAAAATAGGCTTTTTCAGTAAGAGAAGGGGCAAGGAGAAGAGCTCTCAAGACCATCTTGAGATTTGAGGAAGTGTTTTAGGTTTTGTTCACTGGTTCCCATTGTAAAGGAACTATTGAAGATGTGGGAAGGCGAAGGTCTGTGATCTCAGGAAGTGCTGGGCTGGGCAGCTTTCCTGCCGTGACGAGAGCACATGCCCTCAAACCTGCCTGAGACAATCGTGTGAGGATGGTGCTGTATGGTGACAGCTCTGAACTTGGTCTCCTTGAACGTTGCCAAGTACATAAGCTTTTGTTTAATGAACAATAAAGTCTGAATGCTTAGTACAAACACCGTAAAGTATTCTTGATCTATGGTTGGTTGAATCCACGGGCCTGGAACCCCGGGATAGAGTACAAACTCTAGAAGCAAAATAAACAAATAAAAAACTTGAGGTCAGCAGTGACAGGTGTGGGATCACACTGAATCTCATGTGTTTTGCTGTCTGTGTCACTAGTGTAAAGTGTTACACTTTACACTACAGAGTGTAAACGGGAACCATTTTTAGCTTAAGGTAAAATAGGTAACAGAAAACACTATGGAATGGGCACGAAGGCGCACACCTCGTTACCACATGTTACAGCCAAGTCTCTGCCTCTTGGGGAAGGATCTGTTCTATGGGGAGACTAGACGTTGATGATTTCTGGATGTGTGAAGAGAAATGGCCTCCAAGAAGTGTGGCTTTGGCTGGAGCACGTCAGACGAGAGTTAGTGTGGCGTGGAGTTGCCACAGTGCCCCTCATGCTTGCTGCTGCTTTCCTCTCCTCACCCCTGGCCCTGGCTCTTACCAAGGGAGGAAAGTTCAGCTCTAGCTGAACCCCACACAGGGCTGTGGGTCTCTAGGGCCAGTGCTGCCTTCTCCTGAACAGGCTGCAGCAGAGGAGGGTCTGGCCATACTGAGCTGTGAGAGATGCTCTCAGAGATCCAGCATCCTGCAAACCCAGATGCTGAAGGTTCCTCCTCCACCGTCCTGCAGGGAGAGGGTCTGTTCCTGCTTCCCCTCAACCCAAGCTGACTTCTTGTCTGTTCTGTATACCTAGCTCTTAAGAGCAGTTATTGTTAAAAATAATCATCCAGCAGACAAACACTGTAAGGTGACAGCCTGGGGGGGTAGATGGGGCGCTGGAAGGTGGTTTCCTGAGTAACAGGGTTCAGTCTCCTGTTTTGGTGTTACTCGACCCAAGGCCCCCAGATAAGTGAAATATTGTCAGCAAAACACCCACGTTGTATCTGAGTATTTTTTTTTTTTTTAAAGGAATGGGTGCAAACTTCTAACAAGGACTTGACAAAAGAGAAGGATTTCTTCTCTGCAAAGTGAAGGTCAGGGCTGGGGGGCATTTGCCATCTGTGACTAGCAGGGACCCGGGCTGCTTCCTTCCTGCTGCCTGACTCCTGACCCTCCAGCTCATGCCCCTGTTCCCACCAGCAGGAAGAAGAGTGGGAAGGTGCCTTTTCCACTTTAAGGGGATGAGGTGAGAGTTGCACCTGCTATTTCGCTAGTCCCTGGGGTGATTCACCAGCATGGATGGGAGTTGGGTTTGGCGGCCTGAGCCCCGTAAAGCTGGGGTTGCTCTTCCCTGAGCAGCAGGAAGCCTGGACTCTGGGAAGTGGGGTCAGAGGGTAGTCTTTGCTGCATCCACTGGAAGGAGCCCCTCGTCCCAGTTGACAACATCACTGCAGAAGGGGGTGTGGGTTTTCATGGTCCAATGATAAATAGAACGCTTTTTTTTTTTTTTTTTGGCACATCAAACCCTGTATTCCTTCGGCCTTTACTAAAGTGGTATTTTGTAATTCCACATGATTTCATTATACCCACCGGAGGAAATGCTTCCTGTAAACCAGAAGTGTCTCTGAGATAGTTCTCAGCCCATTCAGAAAGTTCATTTTCCCAAGGTTAAAAACACAGTGTCAGGAGGGGTTGAGGACACACCGTGACAGTCTCAGGAGGGGTTGAGGGCACACCCAGGACACAGCCTCAGGAGGGGTTGAGGACACACCGTGACAGTCTCAGGACCCCAAGGTGTTTGGGGGCACAACTTGGTCTTACACATTTTAGGGAGATGTGAGACATCAATATATGTGAGATGTTCGTTGGTTTGGTCCAGGAAGGAGGCATGACTCAAAGTGGGAAGGAGTTTCCAGGTCACAGGTAGATCAGAGACAGATGCGTTTCTGGTGAGTCTTTCCAGAGAAAGCAAGATCCGCATTTATCTCCGTGTGCAGATGATGACTTTGAGTTCTGCCCTCTGTCCCTGAGGAATTTCCTTGTGGACCAACGGTTGTGAGGGAGGTACGTGGCTTCCCCCACCGACCCCCAGTCTCTGTTAGGAGCATGGGAGGCAGGTTTGCCCTAAGCCGTTTCCCACCTTGACCGTTTCCCACCTTGACTTCCCTTTAGCTTACTGATTTCGGGGTCCTGAGATGTATTTTCACTTCACATTTCTGAACACACTGGCACTCTAAACAGTGTTGTAGGAGGCGTTCTAACTGATTTAGAAGAAGAAACTATTTGGAAGGACTTGAGCACCTTTGTCCTTGAGAGAAACAAGCCTTTGTTTATTTGCCCCAAGGCTGTTAGGCTGCCAGCCTGGGTGGCCTTAGAAAGCTGTGGCTCTGAGTGCCTGCCTGTGGAATCTGGTGACTTGGAAGATAATCCAGCAGCTACATGTTTTGGAAAGCAGATTGTCTCTTAAAGTGTTGGTGATTATGATTCTAACACCGGAATTTCAATGTGTATTTTCTACCCTTCTTACTTTGTCTCCTCATGTCCTGAGATGCTGCTGCATTTGCCCTTAGGCATCATTGAGGGAGGATCAGTTCTGGCCCTTTCTTTAGATATTGACCTTGAATGGACAGAATCGAGATTCAGAGAAAACCTTGAGCTGTGAGTGTGTGCTGATATCTATGTAAGTGGAATTCATGTGCTAAACTCAGCAATAGTTTAAGAAATATCAATCCTACCCTGGGCATAGTGGCTTACACCTGTAATCCCAGCACCTTGGGAGGCTGAGGTGGGTAGATTCAGTTTTGAGCCCAAGAGTTTGAGACCAGCCTGGACAACATAGCAAGACCCTGACTCTACAAACAATTAAATAGTGGTGATGGGCACCTGTGGTCCCAGCTACTCTGAAGGCTGAGGCTGGAGGATCACCCAAGCCTGGAAGATTGCGGCTGCAGTGAATTGTGATAGCACCACTGTACTTATGGTGCACTGTGCCTGAGTGACAGAACAAGAACCTCTGCCACCACACACACACACAGACACACACACACAATCAATTCTTTTTTTTTTTTTTTTTTTGAGATGGAGTCTTGCTCTGTCGCCCAGGCTGGAGTGCAGTGGCCGGATCTCAGCTCACCGCAACCTCCGCCTCCTGGGTTCATGCCATTCTCCTGCCTCAGCCTTCCGAGTGGCTGGGACCACAGGCGCCCGCCACCTCACCCGGCTAATTTTTTGTATTTTTAGTAGAGACGGGGTTTCACCGTGTTAGCCAGGAGGGTCTCGATCTCCTGACCTCGTGATCCGCCCGTCTCGGCCTCCCAAAGTGCTGGGATTACAGGCTCGAGCCACCGCGCCCGGCACACACAATCAATTCTAAATGGACAGAAACGAGACCTTTTAAGTGGAAAAACATCCTGTTTGGTTGCTCTACTTGGGTAACTGTTGACTCATTTACCAGTAAGAAAATGCACTGGCCAGTTCTGCTGGGACCACCTGTTAAGGCTACCCTGGGCCTCATGGTTTGAGAAGGGTCTGTCCAGGGGAGAGTGGGAGTGGCTTAAGGGCCTAGAAGCCAGTTCTTGTGGTTCACCATGACTGTGGGTGTGGAGCTGGGGGCAGGGCTCTCCACGGCATGAGTGGGTAAACGGATGGGCTTCCAGGATGAGCCCCTGTGACTGCCTGGTTTACATCTGTCCGATACAAATCCACAGGCTCTTACTCTAGAAGCTTCTGCCGGGGCTGATGGACTGGTCTGGGGACAGAGGGTGCCCTCAGAGCCTCAGGGTGCCTTCTGGTTTAGGAAGAGCACTTAGTCCCCTAGATCTAGGATTTATGGCACTACAGGGGACTCATCACACTCGGAGCAGCAGCCATCTGCATTCTAGACTTGGTTCTAGGCGAAGTATTTTGGAGCCTGTTGGTACCCTGTGTTCTGTTTATCTGTAAAACAAGTTAGAGTTTTAACTAGTTAAAACCTATTTTTAAAATTTTGTCACAGAATATGGCAGTTGTGGTGGAGCCTGGCCAGAGACCCCCACAATCGGACGCTGCCGTGTGCTGGGATTGCAAGCGTTGCCTGCATCGGCTGCCCCTCCTGTCGTGTCTGTGTTTTTGACACAGGCACCCATCGAGGCTCGGCCTGTGGGACTCGTGCAGCCATTTGTCCGTGTTCCTCTGAGGTTCCGCAGACTTCCCGGTCCCGTGGCAGGCGTATGGTATCTGCTTGCATCCTGATTTCACCAAACCCCAGGACAGGCCAAGAATTCCTTACACACAGCTGCAGAGGGCCCCGTGGTGTGGATTTGCAGGTGACACAGCCTTTCCCCAGCTCTGCCTTCGTCTCCAGAGTTGGCTTTAGGGCGATAGAAGCTTCCATCAGACTGGGGGTCCCTGAAGCTTTGGTGGTAGGAATTGAGTGACCACGGATGGTACCCCATTTCATTGCGTTTGTAGCAATAGCTGCTAATATGACCACGAGATGCACAGAGGAAGGAAAAAATTAGGTTTTATTTTCGGAGTAAGTCTGTGCTTTGGGAAATGTGGTCTGGGGGGAGCTGTAAGCACGCGCTCCTCAGGAGGGGAGGAGGCCGTGGCGTTACACGTTCCGGTTTTTGCTTGCTGTGTGTATTCATCGGGCTCATGGAATGTCTGAACGTTTACAGGGAAAGTGGGGTTCCTTCATCCGGTTCGTGGAATGTCTGAACACTTACAGGGAAAGTCTAGCACATGCGCAGTGAGTTAACCTGTAACATCTATGTTCGCCTTGGGGCCAGCGTAACATTTGAAATGAGGCGAACTTAGCGTGTCATGTACCAGGGTGAGCTGTTGGGCGCAGACGTTTATGCGCAGCCTCAGTCACAGCCAGGACCGGCTCAGGGTCTGTGGTTTCTGGCAGGAAAGGACACTCACGAGGCCATTCTGTCCAGTTGGGGCTGCCGGCAGGGTCCCAGGATGGGGCTGTCTGGTCGGCCAGCGTCAGAAGTCCACCCAGGTCCCTTTTATCTGATGACGGAGGAGACTTCAGGCTGGTTAACAAACTCTACAGGAGTTAGTGTCGTGGGGCTTCGGGGCCGACCTTCCTCCCTGTGATACCGGTTACATTTCTCTCCAGGCCTCATTGTAGCCACAGAGAATCCACCTCGTCTGACAGTAGAGGGTGCCATGTTGACATAGTAATTTATTGTATTAACCTTTTTAATTAGTATTTTAATAAAAGCCTTTTTTTTTTCTTTTTAAAGTGATAGGGTCTTGCTGTGTTGCCCAGGCTAGTCTTGAACTCCTAGTCTCAAGCAATCCTCCCATCTCGGCCTCCCAAAGTGCTGGGCTTATGGTCATGAGCCACTGTGCCTAGTCCAAAGCCATGTTTTTAAAACTCGGCAGTTTAAAAACACTACTCCCTTCACCCTCTCAAGCAGGCTGGTTGGCCTTGTACAAACTGGGGTGACTGGACCTTGGTCCCCCTTTTATTTTTCCCTTTGGCCTCAAATTCTTATGAGAACAGCAGTTACAAAATGGGTGTTAAGTGACTCTTCAGTTACTAAAGCCAGAATTCCCACTAGAGATGTTTGTCCCCAGGATCCCAGAAAGCTGTTTTTGAATCAAGTCCATAGCAAATAAGTAAGGAACTAAAGCCTTGGTCCTCTGCTTAGTATCTAGGGAATGTGTTAATGCTCGCATCCTTTGATCTGTGCTCACGTACTGCGTCTGGTCACGGGAAGCAGAGTTGCCCTGTGGAATAAAGCCTGGCTCACGGTGGCACGTCGGGATGCTCCAGGCTGTCAATCCCTTAGACGGTGGCAGACATGGAGACTCAGCATCTCGTGCAGAGCCCGGGCAACTGGGGTGCAACCTCCTTAGAGACCACACAGCTGGTCAGCAAGGTGGACATCCAGGCAGATGACCCTGATGGGCTCGCCTCGCGGTGGTGAATCAGGAATTGGTTAGCAAAGAAATGAAAGTCGCCTGTGGGTCCCAGCTACTTAGAAGGCTGAGACGGGAGGATTGCTTGAGCCAGAAGGTCAAGGCCACGATGAGTCATGATTGTAATACTGCACTCCGGCCTGGGTGACAGAGTGAGACTCCGACTCAAAAAATAAAAGCAAGCAAGCTAAACCTTACTCTCCATAGCAGGAGGGAGAATTTATCAAAGTAACTGCAACAGAAATCTTAGATGATGTAATTTCAGTGGCTAAGTGAGCTGTCAAGCCCACATGGCTGGCTCACAATACAACAGAGCCAGGTGCTGCTGCAGCTGCCCTCACAGCCGATCTCTTGTGGACATTTTCTGTTTTCCCATGTCTCTCTTTTGGATACATAGCTCCCTCCTTTATAGTTAAGCATCAGTAAAACAGGTTGTCTATTTTGAGACCTAACTATGGTGTCTTTTAAGGACAGAAAATGAAGCAGGTGACAGGAGTGTGGCAACGTGGTGAATAGATTTAGATGAATATTTAGTACTTGGCACCACTCTGATCCCTTCTTCTTCTCTCATGCTTAATTACAGCTGCTGCCTCCTAGGACAGAACACTTTCAGCTCTGTGAGTAAGAATTAAATATTTTCTAAATCAGAAGTTTCAGTTCAGCAGTATTTTACATGAATGCCCAGTCCCTAAGTGCTTATTGTACTGGTGTGTGGTGTAGAGGAAGGAACGGGGGCTTGGGGCTGGGTCTATGGTGCAGTATCCTGGTTCCCATCTGTGAGATGAGGGCCATGAGATGGCCTAGAAGGTTCCAGACTGTGGGATTGAATGGATCTGCCCACTCCTGGGAAGCCTCGAGTCTAACTCAACTTGGGCTGGTTTTAGGCAGATGCCAGCAGGGCTGTCCTCACGGGTCACTGGGAAGGGCTCTGGCACCGTCCCCTTCAGGTGTCTAATGATCAACCCAGCTTTCTCATCTCAGAAGCTGCTGGTCGTGTTCTCATTCCTGTCGTTTGTTGCATGTTATTTAGGTTCTGTTCATGTGGGGACCTAGGAAGTTCCACAGTGAGAGGAGAGCTGCTGAGCCGCCTTCCTGCCTGGCCGCCAGCCCCATGAAGGACCGTAACTGCTTGAGGTTGGCTTCTGCCCCCATCCTCACCTGTGGATGCATTGATGCAGTGGTACTTTCTAAGCTCCTGGGGCACACAGCGCTGCTGTGTGATCCACAGGACACTGTTGCCTCCAAGCCCATGCTCCCAGAGGAGAGGACCCGACGGGCGCTGATGCTGGGGGCTGGCCGAGAGTCCATCGCGTGAGACTCCCTGCGACGTGCACAGGTGCCATCTGCCCAGCCCCTCCTGATGCCACGATGGTCGTGCGATAAACGCACAAAACTCATCTCCAGCAAAAGGCCGCCGAGTTTCCACATCCAGGATATCCACCGCGGTGGCTTTTTGGTGTTAATACGATGAATGTGAGCAGCAGGTGGTCTGCGTTCTGGGTGTGTGTGACTGTGCACTGCAGTTTTGTTCTCATGTCTTGAGCATGAACGAGTTTTGTTCTCATGTCTTGAGCTCCTGACGAGGGTAGGTAAGGATGCTGTGACCAGAGACTGCAGGATTGTAGCTTGAGGAACCAAGGAGGGTTTTCTCTCTTGCAAACCCTTCAGGGAGGAAGTTCCAGGCTGGTGACTACTCCATGAGGTATTCGGGGATCCAGGTTCCTTCCAGACCCCTGCTTTGCCTTCCCAAGGACATGGCTGTCCTGGCTGTGGTTGGGACTGGGTGAGTGCCACACTGGCGGAGCCCGGGGGGTGGGGGTGAGGCTTAGGGTGAAGAGTGGCCATGATTTACATAATCTACATAATGACAGGGAGCTGGGAGTAAAGTGTAGCCATGGCCTTGGAGGATGGATGGTGGATGTTGGTGAACGACTGGCTGCACTCACCGCAGCTGGCCCAGGGATGGGAAGGATGGCTGATTATGCCGTTTGACGGTACCTGGTTCTTTCAGATTTGACTTCCTTATGGATTTTCTGCTGTAAAGAGGAGAGAGCCCGTGGTCTAAGCCAAGCATCTCACTCATCTCAAAACATCTTATATCCCTTAGCCAAGATTTATGTCAAGTTTTAGAAGTCCTGCAAACTGGCAAGCATTTCTCAATCTGGTGTAACCATTGGATTTTACATCTGTGTCTGCATCTCTATTTACATCTATGTGGTTATTTGACACTCTAGTACATTTGTAATAGGTTCTATTTGTTGGAAGTTACTTTCAGCAAACCCTTGCTGCTACTAGAATTTTCAAGGTTGCAAGTAGAAAGGAGAGAATAAAAACCACATCTTCTCTAATTTTAAAATTTGTTGTTCCTCAAATCACACTAGAAGTACAAATATTACAACTTACAAAAGCAGCCTGAATCAAGAGATTTCTGGGTGATTCTGGCTAATCAGCAGTATTTGCTGAGGTGTGTGCAGCAGAGCAACACGTGAAGAAGCCCAGGATGGGGGAGAGTTGGGAGGCCAGGCTGTGACTTCAGAGGTGCTGTTGCCTCAGGGAGAGGAGCTAGATGCAGAGAGGATAAATGGCCGCAGGTGCGACCACCACCATCCTTGCTGCGGTACGGGGGCCTTTGTGAGCTGAGTTATGAACCAGGTGAAGGCTGTGCAGGCGTCTGAGAATCCAGGCCAGACATGACGGGTAGAGGCTTGGCAGAGGTGAGGAGCCAGACAGCCTCACTAAATGTGCAGTGGCTCACTGCAGACGGTGTCCATCAGTCGCTACACAGACAGGCTTTATCTTCAGCCCCTACGACAGCTGCCCTTATCCTGTCTGCCTCCACCTTCTGAGGCCTATAGGCATCTCAAATGTGTGTTTTTTAAAAAGATTTGGATGAGTTGCTTTCTGCACAACACACCTGGACAGACGGAGGCTGGTTCTCCACAATGGCACCAGGGACTTGGCGGGGACTGGTGGGACAGAGGCACAGCACCAGCTCCCTGGGAGAATACAGTGCCTGTGGGATGGAGGAAAGAAGAGGCATACGGTGCTGCGGTGTGAACTCTAGTTTGCTCTTAGACATGATACACATGCCTTCCCGAGGTTTCCACAAAGCACTGTTAAAGCCACCAGTGTGGACGGGTCCTGAGATCAAGAGACCCAGAACATACATGTATTTGAAATCCTTCACATGCTGCAATCTCTTCAAAGAGGACCACAAGTCGTCTCTAATAATGTTGTAAAATTAATTTTTAAATAAGTGCCATGGCTTTTTTTTTTTTTTTTTTTTTTTTTTTTTGTGGAGTAGGGCTGGTGTGTGACAGTAAAACAGATGTAGTGACACAGCTGGTGGGTGTTGGTTCTCAGCCCCAGTTGGGCAGTTGTATGAAAACAAACCAAAAAGTCTCCACAGTGGTATGAACTGAAACACCTGGATTACGTGTTTTCATGTATTTAACATAAATGCACACATTTCTATGCTAAACACACATTTTTCTATATGTAATAAAATTCACACCTTTAAGTATTTAGCACAGAAACAGCTGTGCAGCATCTTCTCCCTGCCCACAGACACCCGGATGTTCTGTGTGGAAACCGTGCTGCTGTGGGCTTTGTGAGTGGTGAGCCATGCACAGATAGGTGCTGCATTTGCTGTGTCCGCTGACGCGAGCCCTGGTCAGTCCTGTTTCAGGTG
>NW_022325228.1:0-15316 GCF_002776525.5 Piliocolobus tephrosceles | reverse complement strand
CACCTGAAACAGGACTGACCAGGGCTCGCGTCAGCGGACACAGCAAATGCAGCACCTATCTGTGCATGGCTCACCACTCACAAAGCCCACAGCAGCACGGTTTCCACACAGAACATCCGGGTGTCTGTGGGCAGGGAGAAGATGCTGCACAGCTGTTTCTGTGCTAAATACTTAAAGGTGTGAATTTTATTACATATAGAAAAATGTGTGTTTAGCATAGAAATGTGTGCATTTATGTTAAATACATGAAAACACGTAATCCAGGTGTTTCAGTTCATACCACTGTGGAGACTTTTTGGTTTGTTTTCATACAACTGCCCAACTGGGGCTGAGAACCAACACCCACCAGCTGTGTCACTACATCTGTTTTACTGTCACACACCAGCCCTACTCCACAAAAAAAAAAAAAAAAAAAAAAAAAAAAAAGCCATGGCACTTATTTAAAAATTAATTTTACAACATTATTAGAGACGACTTGTGGTCCTCTTTGAAGAGATTGCAGCATGTGAAGGATTTCAAATACATGTATGTTCTGGGTCTCTTGATCTCAGGACCCGTCCACACTGGTGGCTTTAACAGTGCTTTGTGGAAACCTCGGGAAGGCATGTGTATCATGTCTAAGAGCAAACTAGAGTTCACACCGCAGCACCGTATGCCTCTTCTTTCCTCCATCCCACAGGCACTGTATTCTCCCAGGGAGCTGGTGCTGTGCCTCTGTCCCACCAGTCCCCGCCAAGTCCCTGGTGCCATTGTGGAGAACCAGCCTCCGTCTGTCCAGGTGTGTTGTGCAGAAAGCAACTCATCCAAATCTTTTTAAAAAACACACATTTGAGATGCCTATAGGCCTCAGAAGGTGGAGGCAGACAGGATAAGGGCAGCTGTCGTAGGGGCTGAAGATAAAGCCTGTCTGTGTAGCGACTGATGGACACCGTCTGCAGTGAGCCACTGCACATTTAGTGAGGCTGTCTGGCTCCTCACCTCTGCCAAGCCTCTACCCGTCATGTCTGGCCTGGATTCTCAGACGCCTGCACAGCCTTCACCTGGTTCATAACTCAGCTCACAAAGGCCCCGGTACCGCAGCAAGGACGGTGGTGGTCGCACCTGCGGCCATTTATCCTCTCTGCATCTAGCTCCTCTCCCTGAGGCAACAGCACCTCTGAAGTCACAGCCTGGCCTCCCAACTCTCCCCCATCCTGGGCTTCTTCACGTGTTGCTCTGCTGCACACACCTCAGCAAATACTGCTGATTAGCCAGAATCACCCAGAAATCTCTTGATTCAGGCTGCTTTTGTAAGTTGTAATATTTGTACTTCTAGTGTGATTTGAGGAACAACAAATTTTAAAATTAGAGAAGATGTGGTTTTTATTCTCTCCTTTCTACTTGCAACCTTGAAAATTCTAGTAGCAGCAAGGGTTTGCTGAAAGTAACTTCCAACAAATAGAACCTATTACAAATGTACTAGAGTGTCAAATAACCACATAGATGTAAATAGAGATGCAGACACAGATGTAAAATCCAATGGTTACACCAGATTGAGAAATGCTTGCCAGTTTGCAGGACTTCTAAAACTTGACATAAATCTTGGCTAAGGGATATAAGATGTTTTGAGATGAGTGAGATGCTTGGCTTAGACCACGGGCTCTCTCCTCTTTACAGCAGAAAATCCATAAGGAAGTCAAATCTGAAAGAACCAGGTACCGTCAAACGGCATAATCAGCCATCCTTCCCATCCCTGGGCCAGCTGCGGTGAGTGCAGCCAGTCGTTCACCAACATCCACCATCCATCCTCCAAGGCCATGGCTACACTTTACTCCCAGCTCCCTGTCATTATGTAGATTATGTAAATCATGGCCACTCTTCACCCTAAGCCTCACCCCCACCCCCCGGGCTCCGCCAGTGTGGCACTCACCCAGTCCCAACCACAGCCAGGACAGCCATGTCCTTGGGAAGGCAAAGCAGGGGTCTGGAAGGAACCTGGATCCCCGAATACCTCATGGAGTAGTCACCAGCCTGGAACTTCCTCCCTGAAGGGTTTGCAAGAGAGAAAACCCTCCTTGGTTCCTCAAGCTACAATCCTGCAGTCTCTGGTCACAGCATCCTTACCTACCCTCGTCAGGAGCTCAAGACATGAGAACAAAACTCGTTCATGCTCAAGACATGAGAACAAAACTGCAGTGCACAGTCACACACACCCAGAACGCAGACCACCTGCTGCTCACATTCATCGTATTAACACCAAAAAGCCACCGCGGTGGATATCCTGGATGTGGAAACTCGGCGGCCTTTTGCTGGAGATGAGTTTTGTGCGTTTATCGCACGACCATCGTGGCATCAGGAGGGGCTGGGCAGATGGCACCTGTGCACGTCGCAGGGAGTCTCACGCGATGGACTCTCGGCCAGCCCCCAGCATCAGCGCCCGTCGGGTCCTCTCCTCTGGGAGCATGGGCTTGGAGGCAACAGTGTCCTGTGGATCACACAGCAGCGCTGTGTGCCCCAGGAGCTTAGAAAGTACCACTGCATCAATGCATCCACAGGTGAGGATGGGGGCAGAAGCCAACCTCAAGCAGTTACGGTCCTTCGTGGGGCTGGCAGCCAGGCAGGAAGGCGGCTCAGCAGCTCTCCTCTCACTGTGGAACTTCCTAGGTCCCCACATGAACAGAACCTAAATAACATGCAACAAACGACAGGAATGAGAACACGACCAGCAGCTTCTGAGATGAGAAAGCTGGGTTGATCATTAGACACCTGAAGGGGACGGTGCCAGAGCCCTTCCCAGTGACCCGTGAGGACAGCCCTGCTGGCATCTGCCTAAAACCAGCCCAAGTTGAGTTAGACTCGAGGCTTCCCAGGAGTGGGCAGATCCATTCAATCCCACAGTCTGGAACCTTCTAGGCCATCTCATGGCCCTCATCTCACAGATGGGAACCAGGATACTGCACCATAGACCCAGCCCCAAGCCCCCGTTCCTTCCTCTACACCACACACCAGTACAATAAGCACTTAGGGACTGGGCATTCATGTAAAATACTGCTGAACTGAAACTTCTGATTTAGAAAATATTTAATTCTTACTCACAGAGCTGAAAGTGTTCTGTCCTAGGAGGCAGCAGCTGTAATTAAGCATGAGAGAAGAAGAAGGGATCAGAGTGGTGCCAAGTACTAAATATTCATCTAAATCTATTCACCACGTTGCCACACTCCTGTCACCTGCTTCATTTTCTGTCCTTAAAAGACACCATAGTTAGGTCTCAAAATAGACAACCTGTTTTACTGATGCTTAACTATAAAGGAGGGAGCTATGTATCCAAAAGAGAGACATGGGAAAACAGAAAATGTCCACAAGAGATCGGCTGTGAGGGCAGCTGCAGCAGCACCTGGCTCTGTTGTATTGTGAGCCAGCCATGTGGGCTTGACAGCTCACTTAGCCACTGAAATTACATCATCTAAGATTTCTGTTGCAGTTACTTTGATAAATTCTCCCTCCTGCTATGGAGAGTAAGGTTTAGCTTGCTTGCTTTTATTTTTTGAGTCGGAGTCTCACTCTGTCACCCAGGCCGGAGTGCAGTATTACAATCATGACTCATCGTGGCCTTGACCTTCTGGCTCAAGCAATCCTCCCGTCTCAGCCTTCTAAGTAGCTGGGACCCACAGGCGACTTTCATTTCTTTGCTAACCAATTCCTGATTCACCACCGCGAGGCGAGCCCATCAGGGTCATCTGCCTGGATGTCCACCTTGCTGACCAGCTGTGTGGTCTCTAAGGAGGTTGCACCCCAGTTGCCCGGGCTCTGCACGAGATGCTGAGTCTCCATGTCTGCCACCGTCTAAGGGATTGACAGCCTGGAGCATCCCGACGTGCCACCGTGAGCCAGGCTTTATTCCACAGGGCAACTCTGCTTCCCGTGACCAGACGCAGTACGTGAGCACAGATCAAAGGATGCGAGCATTAACACATTCCCTAGATACTAAGCAGAGGACCAAGGCTTTAGTTCCTTACTTATTTGCTATGGACTTGATTCAAAAACAGCTTTCTGGGATCCTGGGGACAAACATCTCTAGTGGGAATTCTGGCTTTAGTAACTGAAGAGTCACTTAACACCCATTTTGTAACTGCTGTTCTCATAAGAATTTGAGGCCAAAGGGAAAAATAAAAGGGGGACCAAGGTCCAGTCACCCCAGTTTGTACAAGGCCAACCAGCCTGCTTGAGAGGGTGAAGGGAGTAGTGTTTTTAAACTGCCGAGTTTTAAAAACATGGCTTTGGACTAGGCACAGTGGCTCATGACCATAAGCCCAGCACTTTGGGAGGCCGAGATGGGAGGATTGCTTGAGACCAGGAGTTCAAGACTAGCCTGGGCAACACAGCAAGACCCTATCACTTTAAAAAGAAAAAAAAAAGGCTTTTATTAAAATACTAATTAAAAAGGTTAATACAATAAATTACTATGTCAACATGGCACCCTCTACTGTCAGACGAGGTGGATTCTCTGTGGCTACAATGAGGCCTGGAGAGAAATGTAACCGGTATCACAGGGAGGAAGGTCGGCCCCGAAGCCCCACGACACTAACTCCTGTAGAGTTTGTTAACCAGCCTGAAGTCTCCTCCGTCATCAGATAAAAGGGACCTGGGTGGACTTCTGACGCTGGCCGACCAGACAGCCCCACCCTGGGACCCTGCCGGCAGCCCCAACTGGACAGAATGGCCTCGTGAGTGTCCTTTCCTGCCAGAAACCACAGACCCTGAGCCGGTCCTGGCTGTGACTGAGGCTGCGCATAAACGTCTGCGCCCAACAGCTCACCCTGGTACATGACACGCTAAGTTCGCCTCATTTCAAATGTTACGCTGGCCCCAAGGCGAACATAGATGTTACAGGTTAACTCACTGCGCATGTGCTAGACTTTCCCTGTAAGTGTTCAGACATTCCACGAACCGGATGAAGGAACCCCACTTTCCCTGTAAACGTTCAGACATTCCATGAGCCCGATGAATACACACAGCAAGCAAAAACCGGAACGTGTAACGCCACGGCCTCCTCCCCTCCTGAGGAGCGCGTGCTTACAGCTCCCCCCAGACCACATTTCCCAAAGCACAGACTTACTCCGAAAATAAAACCTAATTTTTTCCTTCCTCTGTGCATCTCGTGGTCATATTAGCAGCTATTGCTACAAACGCAATGAAATGGGGTACCATCCGTGGTCACTCAATTCCTACCACCAAAGCTTCAGGGACCCCCAGTCTGATGGAAGCTTCTATCGCCCTAAAGCCAACTCTGGAGACGAAGGCAGAGCTGGGGAAAGGCTGTGTCACCTGCAAATCCACACCACGGGGCCCTCTGCAGCTGTGTGTAAGGAATTCTTGGCCTGTCCTGGGGTTTGGTGAAATCAGGATGCAAGCAGATACCATACGCCTGCCACGGGACCGGGAAGTCTGCGGAACCTCAGAGGAACACGGACAAATGGCTGCACGAGTCCCACAGGCCGAGCCTCGATGGGTGCCTGTGTCAAAAACACAGACACGACAGGAGGGGCAGCCGATGCAGGCAACGCTTGCAATCCCAGCACACGGCAGCGTCCGATTGTGGGGGTCTCTGGCCAGGCTCCACCACAACTGCCATATTCTGTGACAAAATTTTAAAAATAGGTTTTAACTAGTTAAAACTCTAACTTGTTTTACAGATAAACAGAACACAGGGTACCAACAGGCTCCAAAATACTTCGCCTAGAACCAAGTCTAGAATGCAGATGGCTGCTGCTCCGAGTGTGATGAGTCCCCTGTAGTGCCATAAATCCTAGATCTAGGGGACTAAGTGCTCTTCCTAAACCAGAAGGCACCCTGAGGCTCTGAGGGCACCCTCTGTCCCCAGACCAGTCCATCAGCCCCGGCAGAAGCTTCTAGAGTAAGAGCCTGTGGATTTGTATCGGACAGATGTAAACCAGGCAGTCACAGGGGCTCATCCTGGAAGCCCATCCGTTTACCCACTCATGCCGTGGAGAGCCCTGCCCCCAGCTCCACACCCACAGTCATGGTGAACCACAAGAACTGGCTTCTAGGCCCTTAAGCCACTCCCACTCTCCCCTGGACAGACCCTTCTCAAACCATGAGGCCCAGGGTAGCCTTAACAGGTGGTCCCAGCAGAACTGGCCAGTGCATTTTCTTACTGGTAAATGAGTCAACAGTTACCCAAGTAGAGCAACCAAACAGGATGTTTTTCCACTTAAAAGGTCTCGTTTCTGTCCATTTAGAATTGATTGTGTGTGCCGGGCGCGGTGGCTCAAGACTGTAATCCCAGCACCTTGGGAGGCCAAGACGGGCGGATCACGAGGTCAGGAGATCGAGACCCTCCTGGCTAACACGGTGAAACCCCGTCTCTACTAAAAATACAAAAAATTAGCCGGGTGAGGTGGCGGGCGCCTGTGGTCCCAGCCACTCGGAAGGCTGAGGCAGGAGAATGGCATGAACCCAGGAGGCGGAGGTTGCGGTGAGCTGAGATCCGGCCACTGCACTCCAGCCTGGGCGACAGAGCAAGACTCCATCTCAAAAAAAAAAAAAAAAAAAGAATTGATTGTGTGTGTGTGTCTGTGTGTGTGTGTGGTGGCAGAGGTTCTTGTTCTGTCACTCAGGCACAGTGCACCATAAGTACAGTGGTGCTATCACAATTCACTGCAGCCGCAATCTTCCAGGCTTGGGTGATCCTCCAGCCTCAGCCTTCAGAGTAGCTGGGACCACAGGTGCCCATCACCACTATTTAATTGTTTGTAGAGTCAGGGTCTTGCTATGTTGTCCAGGCTGGTCTCAAACTCTTGGGCTCAAAACTGAATCTACCCACCTCAGCCTCCCAAGGTGCTGGGATTACAGGTGTAAGCCACTATGCCCAGGGTAGGATTGATATTTCTTAAACTATTGCTGAGTTTAGCACATGAATTCCACTTACATAGATATCAGCACACACTCACAGCTCAAGGTTTTCTCTGAATCTCGATTCTGTCCATTCAAGGTCAATATCTAAAGAAAGGGCCAGAACTGATCCTCCCTCAATGATGCCTAAGGGCAAATGCAGCAGCATCTCAGGACATGAGGAGACAAAGTAAGAAGGGTAGAAAATACACATTGAAATTCCGGTGTTAGAATCATAATCACCAACACTTTAAGAGACAATCTGCTTTCCAAAACATGTAGCTGCTGGATTATCTTCCAAGTCACCAGATTCCACAGGCAGGCACTCAGAGCCACAGCTTTCTAAGGCCACCCAGGCTGGCAGCCTAACAGCCTTGGGGCAAATAAACAAAGGCTTGTTTCTCTCAAGGACAAAGGTGCTCAAGTCCTTCCAAATAGTTTCTTCTTCTAAATCAGTTAGAACGCCTCCTACAACACTGTTTAGAGTGCCAGTGTGTTCAGAAATGTGAAGTGAAAATACATCTCAGGACCCCGAAATCAGTAAGCTAAAGGGAAGTCAAGGTGGGAAACGGTCAAGGTGGGAAACGGCTTAGGGCAAACCTGCCTCCCATGCTCCTAACAGAGACTGGGGGTCGGTGGGGGAAGCCACGTACCTCCCTCACAACCGTTGGTCCACAAGGAAATTCCTCAGGGACAGAGGGCAGAACTCAAAGTCATCATCTGCACACGGAGATAAATGCGGATCTTGCTTTCTCTGGAAAGACTCACCAGAAACGCATCTGTCTCTGATCTACCTGTGACCTGGAAACTCCTTCCCACTTTGAGTCATGCCTCCTTCCTGGACCAAACCAACGAACATCTCACATATATTGATGTCTCACATCTCCCTAAAATGTGTAAGACCAAGTTGTGCCCCCAAACACCTTGGGGTCCTGAGACTGTCACGGTGTGTCCTCAACCCCTCCTGAGGCTGTGTCCTGGGTGTGCCCTCAACCCCTCCTGAGACTGTCACGGTGTGTCCTCAACCCCTCCTGACACTGTGTTTTTAACCTTGGGAAAATGAACTTTCTGAATGGGCTGAGAACTATCTCAGAGACACTTCTGGTTTACAGGAAGCATTTCCTCCGGTGGGTATAATGAAATCATGTGGAATTACAAAATACCACTTTAGTAAAGGCCGAAGGAATACAGGGTTTGATGTGCCAAAAAAAAAAAAAAAAAGCGTTCTATTTATCATTGGACCATGAAAACCCACACCCCCTTCTGCAGTGATGTTGTCAACTGGGACGAGGGGCTCCTTCCAGTGGATGCAGCAAAGACTACCCTCTGACCCCACTTCCCAGAGTCCAGGCTTCCTGCTGCTCAGGGAAGAGCAACCCCAGCTTTACGGGGCTCAGGCCGCCAAACCCAACTCCCATCCATGCTGGTGAATCACCCCAGGGACTAGCGAAATAGCAGGTGCAACTCTCACCTCATCCCCTTAAAGTGGAAAAGGCACCTTCCCACTCTTCTTCCTGCTGGTGGGAACAGGGGCATGAGCTGGAGGGTCAGGAGTCAGGCAGCAGGAAGGAAGCAGCCCGGGTCCCTGCTAGTCACAGATGGCAAATGCCCCCCAGCCCTGACCTTCACTTTGCAGAGAAGAAATCCTTCTCTTTTGTCAAGTCCTTGTTAGAAGTTTGCACCCATTCCTTTAAAAAAAAAAAAAATACTCAGATACAACGTGGGTGTTTTGCTGACAATATTTCACTTATCTGGGGGCCTTGGGTCGAGTAACACCAAAACAGGAGACTGAACCCTGTTACTCAGGAAACCACCTTCCAGCGCCCCATCTACCCCCCCAGGCTGTCACCTTACAGTGTTTGTCTGCTGGATGATTATTTTTAACAATAACTGCTCTTAAGAGCTAGGTATACAGAACAGACAAGAAGTCAGCTTGGGTTGAGGGGAAGCAGGAACAGACCCTCTCCCTGCAGGACGGTGGAGGAGGAACCTTCAGCATCTGGGTTTGCAGGATGCTGGATCTCTGAGAGCATCTCTCACAGCTCAGTATGGCCAGACCCTCCTCTGCTGCAGCCTGTTCAGGAGAAGGCAGCACTGGCCCTAGAGACCCACAGCCCTGTGT
Source organism: Piliocolobus tephrosceles (assembly GCF_002776525.5). NCBI lineage: Eukaryota > Metazoa > Chordata > Mammalia > Primates > Cercopithecidae > Piliocolobus > Piliocolobus tephrosceles. The sequence goes on along the minus strand of NW_022325228.1, from coordinate 6,303 downwards.
GGGGTTCAGCTAGAGCTGAACTTTCCTCCCTTGGTAAGAGCCAGGGCCAGGGGTGAGGAGAGGAAAGCAGCAGCAAGCATGAGGGGCACTGTGGCAACTCCACGCCACACTAACTCTCGTCTGACGTGCTCCAGCCAAAGCCACACTTCTTGGAGGCCATTTCTCTTCACACATCCAGAAATCATCAACGTCTAGTCTCCCCATAGAACAGATCCTTCCCCAAGAGGCAGAGACTTGGCTGTAACATGTGGTAACGAGGTGTGCGCCTTCGTGCCCATTCCATAGTGTTTTCTGTTACCTATTTTACCTTAAGCTAAAAATGGTTCCCGTTTACACTCTGTAGTGTAAAGTGTAACACTTTACACTAGTGACACAGACAGCAAAACACATGAGATTCAGTGTGATCCCACACCTGTCACTGCTGACCTCAAGTTTTTTATTTGTTTATTTTGCTTCTAGAGTTTGTACTCTATCCCGGGGTTCCAGGCCCGTGGATTCAACCAACCATAGATCAAGAATACTTTACGGTGTTTGTACTAAGCATTCAGACTTTATTGTTCATTAAACAAAAGCTTATGTACTTGGCAACGTTCAAGGAGACCAAGTTCAGAGCTGTCACCATACAGCACCATCCTCACACGATTGTCTCAGGCAGGTTTGAGGGCATGTGCTCTCGTCACGGCAGGAAAGCTGCCCAGCCCAGCACTTCCTGAGATCACAGACCTTCGCCTTCCCACATCTTCAATAGTTCCTTTACAATGGGAACCAGTGAACAAAACCTAAAACACTTCCTCAAATCTCAAGATGGTCTTGAGAGCTCTTCTCCTTGCCCCTTCTCTTACTGAAAAAGCCTATTTTGCAAGCAATCTGTAGTGCTTACCAGAGCTGGGCCAGGAGGAGAGCTAGTGTTTGGTAGACCGAGTTTCAAGCGTGGGGAGACCGGGAAGTTCTGGAGATGGATGGCGGTGATCGCGGCACGACAGTGTGAACACACTTAATGCCACCAAACCATACACTTAAAAATGGTTCGAGTGCTATGTCATTTTACCACAATCAAAAGACTGAGAAAAGTCGTCTATCATTACTGTCTCCAATATCTTGCATCCTGTAAGGTACATTTGCTTTTGGAAATCCTCAGAGCAATCATGAAAGACTAATATCCTGTCTTCTCTGAAACACGGGCAAAGCCAAGCGTTTTGATTATAGGAAAGTAGCTGGAGAGCAAAGCGTTCATTAGACACGGCAGCCGTGGTAGGACACACACATGGTAGGAAGGTGGTGGTCATGCTACACGCAGATGGGAAGGGTGTGGGGAGCCACAACACCCGATGCTCGGGAAGCACCTGGGCAGGAGCTGAGAATGTACCAAACACGTTCGATCATGCAACATTCACGGACCCTGAGTCCAGCCACGGCCGCTGACATCCACTGTGCCCGGGGTATTCTCTGCCACAGAGATATGCACCCCGCCAAGGATAGTGCACAGATTAAATGTCAAAGCACAGACATGCTCAGGTCCAGCTTCTCAGATAGAAGCAAAAACACATTTCCCAGACCCCAGCAGCATGACTCTCCACCTGACTGTACCCCGTCCCATTTATTCTCGAACCCGTCTCTCCCCGGCCCCACAGCATGACTCTCCACCTGACTGCACCCCGTCCCGTGCATCCCCGCACCTGTGTCCTGGCCCTCACTCACTCCCTCATTGGGTCAGGCACCAACACTCCACTGTGTGCCTGGATGCACTTGAGCCTTGTCAGGTGCCTCTGGGCCGCTTGTCAGGACACGCACCTGGGAACTCCCAGTGCACATGTTGGTTTCCTGCAGGACGCTTGGCTTTTCTATTGCGGGAGTCGGCACCCACCCCTACAACTAACTACACTCTCAGAGAAGTCAGAGAAGGCCCCTCACCAACCCAGCAGCACCCTGAGGCCACATCCCACTCGCCTGCTGGCTCCTGAGCCTGTGACAGCTCGCTCCTTCGGTTTCCTGCCTCGATTGCACTGGTTCCTCTCCTCATGGGCCTCTTTCCTGTCATCTGGCAGGGTTCCACTAGGACCCTCTGGCTCTCACTCCACCCCAGCTCCACAGAACCCCTCCCCCCCACTGGGTGGAGCACGTGTCCAGCCTGACCTTGCCGATAAGCTCCAGCTGGCCCTGGACTCGAACCACGCTGCTGCAGCTTTCCATCAGTGTGGCATCTGTGAGTTACCTCCTGGGTAATGCAAGGTGATGGTAACATCAACCAGGAGGCACCACTGAGAAGCAGAACACATGGTGCGGTGCCCCCAAACATCACATCCTTTAACAGATGCTCTGTGTCTTCTCCTCTCCTGGCAGAGATGTGCTGTAGGAAGGAGGCCATTCCTCCAGTGCTGCTACTTCCAACACTAGGGAAAGCAAACTTCAAAAATGAACGGTGTCAAAGAGGCAGGACCCTCCAGCAGGGTTGCCGGCGGCCGGACGACCACAGCCCCAGCATTCCCCAGCCACCACAGCTGACAGCCCAGGCTCCAGAAATGCACAGCTTCAACCTTAGGAGTAAAAACCATCCCAAGTCAACTATTATTTTCAACCATGGGACTGGGGAATGGGGTGTTCTAACCCTGCCTCTCTCGACAGCGCAGATCATCAGATCCCAGTTCTTATAGGATTGGGGAATTGGGGGGGTTCTAACCCTGCCCCCCTTGATAGAAAAGAACTGGGATCTGATGATCTGTGCTAAGTTATCACTTTGCTTCCGGCACATGCAGTCATCCTCAGCACCAGGAAAAGTCAGAAGCATTGAGTGATGACACTGATACCAACACATGTGGTTCTGACGGCTCCTGTAACTGGCTTCACAGATACAACCCGACAGCGGTGAGATCCACGGACATCACCAGTCTTCCCAAGGATCGTGTTCCTGAATCTCCTGCATTTGGAATAACCGCCTCCTTTGCCAGGGCTGAGCCATGCTTCCCTCTCGCCTGTCCTGCTTTCACCAGCTTCGTGCATGTTTCCGGGCAAGTGTTTGTGCAGGTGCTATCACTTATTTCCACAGCAACAATGTACACAGACACCACACAGAAATGGGCAAGGCTGTTAGGAGCAGTGCAGGGAGATCTAACTCATCAGATGTGCCAAATTCCCGTTGCCATGGAAATTAAACTAACGTTGCTATGACTGCATCTCTTACTGCACCACTAGAGACCATCCGGGTAAGGGGAATGTGCCTCTGCATAACATTCAGCTCACGTTTACATATCAGTTTTCCCTGAATATGGTTATGTGAGATAGAAATCAGTAAGATGGGCTGTAACATATAGTATAGGATTGTTGTGTCTCCTAGGCTCAAACACATCCTTTAATGAAGTTTAACTCTCTGGGGACTCTCTGGGGGACGTGAGTTACATAGAAACATGTTTTGGATACTGTCTCTTTCACATTCTACATATCAACACCAAAGTAGTTCTTGAGTTCCTTTCTAAATTGAAAAGCAGTTTACAAACCACAAAAACCCCAACATTAAAGGATACAATTCAGTCTTTTTAGTGTATTCTCAAAGCTGCACAACAATCAACCACTAGTATGTAGTTCTGGGACTTTCTCACCACCGGCCAAAGAAACCTTGAACCCATTGAGAGTCAGCACCTGCTCCTTCCTTCTGCCAGCCCCTGGCAATCACCAGCCAACTTCTGTTTCTCTGGATTTGCCCATTCTGGACACCTGTTGTGAAGAGACTCGTACACAGTGCGTGACTTTTTTCGTGACCTTTGGTGCCGGCATCTTTCACGTCCAAGGCTCATTCAGGTTGGAACACATGTTCTTTTGCTCCTTTTTACAGCTGAGTGATATTCCATTGTGTACATGTTTTCTTTATCCATGCGTCTGTTGACACCTGGGCTGTTTCTACTATTATGAATAGTGCCGCTATGAAGATTCTTGCATAAATTTTTTTTTATAAAAATGTTTTCAATTTTATTGGGCATATGCATAGGAGTGAAATTGCTGGGTCTGTACGGTGATTTTATGCTTAACTTTTCTGAGGAACCGCCAGACTTTTACAAACCAACTATACCATTTTACTTCCCCTCCCACTAGCAATAAAGATTTCAGTTTTCCCCAATTCACCAACATGTCACTGTCCAATACTGGGGGGATTTACCCATCTCGGTGGTTATGAAGTGGTATCTCACGGTGGTTTTGATTTCCATTTCTAAGACGACGAAGTCTGTTAAACATCTCATGTGCTTTTTAAGGCATTTATGTCTTTCTTTGGAGAATGTATTCAAATCCTTTGTACATTTTTAATTTGGATTTTTTTTGTTGTTGTTAAAAGAGTTTTTAAATATATTCTTGATATCAGGCCCTTATTGGGATAATGTGTCCTGTTCTGTGGGTTGTCTTTTTACTTTAATAGTATCCTCTGAAATGAACATTTAATTTTGATACCATCTTTTTCCCTTCAGTTGCTTGTTATGCTTTAGACGTCTCATCTAAGGAAACATTGCCTAATCCAATGTAACAGTTTCACCAGGAATCGCCCCAAAAACTGTCATCGGCTGAACTGCCCCTCCACCCAAGATTCCCATGTTAAAATCACAACCCCAGAAACTCAAAATGTCACTGTATTTAGATACAGGGCCTTTAACTTGGCAATTTAGGTCCCATCAGATCTTAAGAGTAGGCCCCGATCCAGTATGACTGGTGTTCTTTTAAGAGAATTTAGACACACAGTCCTCAGTGCTGCACACACATAAGAGAAACCTGTGAGGACACAAAGATGCCATCTACACAGCACAGGGTAGGCCTCAGAGAATCCAACCCTGTCCGTACCTTGACCCCAGGCTTCCAGCCTCCAGAACAAAAGAAATAAAATGCTGTTGTTTAAGCCGCACGGTCTGTGGTGCCCGTTATGGTACCCAGCAGAGTGACAGAATGGGTCTCACAGTCAGCTCCTTATGCTGGATCCATTTTGAGCTTTGTGTCTAAGGTGAGGAAGGGTCCAGCCCATGCTTTTCCATGTGGATACCCCAGTTGTCCCCGCACCATTGAGTTGTGAAAGGAAAAAAATAAAGCAACCCTTACGTCCTTTCTCCATCAACAGATGAGAAGATACACTGAAGAATCATGGACAATTTTGTCAATTTAAGCCAGTGGTTTTCAAACTTTTGGGTCTCAGGAACACTTTGCACTTTATTAAAGACCACAGAAAGCTTTCTCATGAGGCCAGGAGTGGTGGCTCATACCTGTAATCCCACCATTTTGGGAGGCAGAGGCAGGTGGATCACTTGAGGTCAGGAGTTTGAGACCAGCCTGGCCAACATGGTGAAACCCTGTCTCTACTAAAATACAAAAATTAGCTGGTGGGGACACCTGTAGTCCCAGCTACTAGGGAAGCTGAGGCAGGAGAATCGCTTGAACTCAGGAGGCAGAGGTTGAAGTGAGCTGAGGTCACACCTCTGCACTCCAGCATGGGTGGCAGAGCAAGACTCCGTCTCAAAAAAAAAAAAAAAAAAGTAACAATTTAGTTCATTTTACAATGATAAAGTCATTACATCTTAACACAGTCTTAAAGAAGAAACCATTTTCCAAAATAAGCAGCAGCGTGGCAACAGTTTGTGCTGCTGTGAAAACACCTAACATCTCTGCACCTCACACAGCAGGATTCTCATGCCTGCATCTGCGTTCAGTGGGCTGCAGAGCCGTGGCTGAAGTTTATGAAGAAAGTCCAACCCCGTGCTGATATACAATTAGGAAGAAATATTTTCATTGTGTTTTCAGATCATTTTAGGTATTCTCTGCTGCCAAACGTAACAAGCAGCACTTCCATACAGGCTGTCAATGCAGAGTCTGAGCTCTGATTGACAGGCCTTTCTGCTCCAATTCCTTCTATCTAAGTCGACTGCTCCATCCTGCACTTGAATGGCTTTTACCAGCACATGATTTTGTAATCACACATTGGTTAGAAAACACTGGTTCAGAGTTATGAACAGCTTCCACATTTCATTATATGTCAAAAAAAAAAAAAAAAAAAAAAAAAAAAACCACATCAATATCACAATTGATCAGATGAGAAAGTGGTGGACCCAAGATTTTTGTATTTTAATATTCACTGGAAAGCTCAAATGTCCATCACTGGGAATAATGTAAGGTACTTTCCTTGAGATGAAAGAGTCGTTTTGTTCATTTTTCAGGCCACACCTGCAAATGCCTCCATCTGAAGTGGCATCGTTTGTAAGTCATCCTTTACATAAAGAAGGCCATTAGTGGAAGAAGTGGTTCTGCAGGTTCATAGCTCAGAGGCACCAGTGCTCTCCC
>NW_022325227.1:0-15311 GCF_002776525.5 Piliocolobus tephrosceles | reverse complement strand
GGGAGAGCACTGGTGCCTCTGAGCTATGAACCTGCAGAACCACTTCTTCCACTAACGGCCTTCTTTATGTAAAGAATGACTTACAAACGATGCCACTTCAGATGGAGGCATTTGCAGGTGTGGCCTGAAAAATGAACAAAACGACTCTTTCATCTCAAGGAAAGTACCTTACATTATTCCCAGTGATAGACATTTGAGCTTTCCAGTGAATATTAAAATACAAAAATCTTGGGTCCACCACTTTCTCATGTGATCAATGGTGATATTGATGTGGTTTTCTTTCTTTCTTTCTTTTTTTTTTTTGACATATAATGAAATGTGGAAGCTGTTCATAACTCTGAACCAGTGTTTTCTAACCAATGTGTGATTACAAAATCATGTGCTGGTAAAAGCCATTCAAGTGCAGGATGGAGCAGTCGACTTAGATAGAAGGAATTGGAGCAGAAAGGCCTGTCAATCAGAGCTCAGACTCTGCATTGACAGCCTGTATGGAAGTGCTGCTTGTTACGTTTGGCAGCAGAGAATACCTAAAATGATCTGAAAACACAATGAAAATATTTCTTCCTAATTGTATATCAGCACGGGGTTGGACTTTCTTCATAAACTTCAGCCACGGCTCTGCAGCCCACTGAACGCAGATGCAGGCATGAGAATCCTGCTGTGTGAGGTGCAGAGATGTTAGGTGTTTTCACAGCAGCACAAACTGTTGCCACGCTGCTGCTTATTTTGGAAAATGGTTTCTTCTTTAAGACTGTGTTAAGATGTAATGACTTTATCATTGTAAAATGAACTAAATTGTTACTTTTTTTTTTTTTTTTTTGAGACGGAGTCTTGCTCTGCCACCCATGCTGGAGTGCAGAGGTGTGACCTCAGCTCACTTCAACCTCTGCCTCCTGAGTTCAAGCGATTCTCCTGCCTCAGCTTCCCTAGTAGCTGGGACTACAGGTGTCCCCACCAGCTAATTTTTGTATTTTAGTAGAGACAGGGTTTCACCATGTTGGCCAGGCTGGTCTCAAACTCCTGACCTCAAGTGATCCACCTGCCTCTGCCTCCCAAAATGGTGGGATTACAGGTATGAGCCACCACTCCTGGCCTCATGAGAAAGCTTTCTGTGGTCTTTAATAAAGTGCAAAGTGTTCCTGAGACCCAAAAGTTTGAAAACCACTGGCTTAAATTGACAAAATTGTCCATGATTCTTCAGTGTATCTTCTCATCTGTTGATGGAGAAAGGACGTAAGGGTTGCTTTATTTTTTTCCTTTCACAACTCAATGGTGCGGGGACAACTGGGGTATCCACATGGAAAAGCATGGGCTGGACCCTTCCTCACCTTAGACACAAAGCTCAAAATGGATCCAGCATAAGGAGCTGACTGTGAGACCCATTCTGTCACTCTGCTGGGTACCATAACGGGCACCACAGACCGTGCGGCTTAAACAACAGCATTTTATTTCTTTTGTTCTGGAGGCTGGAAGCCTGGGGTCAAGGTACGGACAGGGTTGGATTCTCTGAGGCCTACCCTGTGCTGTGTAGATGGCATCTTTGTGTCCTCACAGGTTTCTCTTATGTGTGTGCAGCACTGAGGACTGTGTGTCTAAATTCTCTTAAAAGAACACCAGTCATACTGGATCGGGGCCTACTCTTAAGATCTGATGGGACCTAAATTGCCAAGTTAAAGGCCCTGTATCTAAATACAGTGACATTTTGAGTTTCTGGGGTTGTGATTTTAACATGGGAATCTTGGGTGGAGGGGCAGTTCAGCCGATGACAGTTTTTGGGGCGATTCCTGGTGAAACTGTTACATTGGATTAGGCAATGTTTCCTTAGATGAGACGTCTAAAGCATAACAAGCAACTGAAGGGAAAAAGATGGTATCAAAATTAAATGTTCATTTCAGAGGATACTATTAAAGTAAAAAGACAACCCACAGAACAGGACACATTATCCCAATAAGGGCCTGATATCAAGAATATATTTAAAAACTCTTTTAACAACAACAAAAAAAATCCAAATTAAAAATGTACAAAGGATTTGAATACATTCTCCAAAGAAAGACATAAATGCCTTAAAAAGCACATGAGATGTTTAACAGACTTCGTCGTCTTAGAAATGGAAATCAAAACCACCGTGAGATACCACTTCATAACCACCGAGATGGGTAAATCCCCCCAGTATTGGACAGTGACATGTTGGTGAATTGGGGAAAACTGAAATCTTTATCGCTAGTAGGAGGGGAAGTAAAATGCTATAGTTGGTTTGGAAAAGTCTGGCAGTTCCTCAGAAAAGTTAAGCATAAAATCACCGTACGGACCCAGCAATTTCACTCCTATGCATATGCCCAATAAAATTGAAAACATTTTTACAAAGAAAAATTTATGCAAGAATCTTCATAGTGGCACTATTCATAATAGTAGAAACAGCCCAGGTGTCAACAGATGAATGGATAAAGAAAACATGTACACAATGGAATATCACTCAGCTGTAAAAAGGAGCAAAAGAACATGTGTTCCAACCTGAATGAGCCTTGGACGTGAAAGATGCCGGCACCAAAGGTCACGAAAAAAGTCACGCACTGTGTACGAGTCTCTTCACAACAGGTGTCCAGAATGGGCAAATCCAGAGAAACAGAAGTTGGCTGGTGATTGCCAGGGGCTGGCAGAAGGAAGGAGCAGGTGCTGACTCTCAATGGGTTCAAGGTTTCTTTGGCCGGTGGTGAGAAAGTCCCAGAACTACATACTAGTGGTTGATTGTTGTGCAGCTTTGAGAATACACTAAAAAGACTGAATTGTATCCTTTAATGTTGGGGTTTTTGTGGTTTGTAAACTGCTTTTCAATTTAGAAAGGAACTCAAGAACTACTTTGGTGTTGATATGTAGAATGTGAAAGAGACAGTATCCAAAACATGTTTCTATGTAACTCACGTCCCCCAGAGAGTCCCCAGAGAGTTAAACTTCATTAAAGGATGTGTTTGAGCCTAGGAGACACAACAATCCTATACTATATGTTACAGCCCATCTTACTGATTTCTATCTCACATAACCATATTCAGGGAAAACCGATATGTAAACGTGAGCTGAATGTTATGCAGAGGCACATTCCCCTTACCCGGATGGTCTCTAGTGGTGCAGTAAGAGATGCAGTCATAGCAACGTTAGTTTAATTTCCATGGCAACGGGAATTTGGCACATCTGATGAGTTAGATCTCCCTGCACTGCTCCTAACAGCCTTGCCCATTTCTGTGTGGTGTCTGTGTACATTGTTGCTGTGGAAATAAGTGATAGCACCTGCACAAACACTTGCCCGGAAACATGCACGAAGCTGGTGAAAGCAGGACAGGCGAGAGGGAAGCATGGCTCAGCCCTGGCAAAGGAGGCGGTTATTCCAAATGCAGGAGATTCAGGAACACGATCCTTGGGAAGACTGGTGATGTCCGTGGATCTCACCGCTGTCGGGTTGTATCTGTGAAGCCAGTTACAGGAGCCGTCAGAACCACATGTGTTGGTATCAGTGTCATCACTCAATGCTTCTGACTTTTCCTGGTGCTGAGGATGACTGCATGTGCCGGAAGCAAAGTGATAACTTAGCACAGATCATCAGATCCCAGTTCTTTTCTATCAAGGGGGGCAGGGTTAGAACCCCCCCAATTCCCCAATCCTATAAGAACTGGGATCTGATGATCTGCGCTGTCGAGAGAGGCAGGGTTAGAACACCCCATTCCCCAGTCCCATGGTTGAAAATAATAGTTGACTTGGGATGGTTTTTACTCCTAAGGTTGAAGCTGTGCATTTCTGGAGCCTGGGCTGTCAGCTGTGGTGGCTGGGGAATGCTGGGGCTGTGGTCGTCCGGCCGCCGGCAACCCTGCTGGAGGGTCCTGCCTCTTTGACACCGTTCATTTTTGAAGTTTGCTTTCCCTAGTGTTGGAAGTAGCAGCACTGGAGGAATGGCCTCCTTCCTACAGCACATCTCTGCCAGGAGAGGAGAAGACACAGAGCATCTGTTAAAGGATGTGATGTTTGGGGGCACCGCACCATGTGTTCTGCTTCTCAGTGGTGCCTCCTGGTTGATGTTACCATCACCTTGCATTACCCAGGAGGTAACTCACAGATGCCACACTGATGGAAAGCTGCAGCAGCGTGGTTCGAGTCCAGGGCCAGCTGGAGCTTATCGGCAAGGTCAGGCTGGACACGTGCTCCACCCAGTGGGGGGGAGGGGTTCTGTGGAGCTGGGGTGGAGTGAGAGCCAGAGGGTCCTAGTGGAACCCTGCCAGATGACAGGAAAGAGGCCCATGAGGAGAGGAACCAGTGCAATCGAGGCAGGAAACCGAAGGAGCGAGCTGTCACAGGCTCAGGAGCCAGCAGGCGAGTGGGATGTGGCCTCAGGGTGCTGCTGGGTTGGTGAGGGGCCTTCTCTGACTTCTCTGAGAGTGTAGTTAGTTGTAGGGGTGGGTGCCGACTCCCGCAATAGAAAAGCCAAGCGTCCTGCAGGAAACCAACATGTGCACTGGGAGTTCCCAGGTGCGTGTCCTGACAAGCGGCCCAGAGGCACCTGACAAGGCTCAAGTGCATCCAGGCACACAGTGGAGTGTTGGTGCCTGACCCAATGAGGGAGTGAGTGAGGGCCAGGACACAGGTGCGGGGATGCACGGGACGGGGTGCAGTCAGGTGGAGAGTCATGCTGTGGGGCCGGGGAGAGACGGGTTCGAGAATAAATGGGACGGGGTACAGTCAGGTGGAGAGTCATGCTGCTGGGGTCTGGGAAATGTGTTTTTGCTTCTATCTGAGAAGCTGGACCTGAGCATGTCTGTGCTTTGACATTTAATCTGTGCACTATCCTTGGCGGGGTGCATATCTCTGTGGCAGAGAATACCCCGGGCACAGTGGATGTCAGCGGCCGTGGCTGGACTCAGGGTCCGTGAATGTTGCATGATCGAACGTGTTTGGTACATTCTCAGCTCCTGCCCAGGTGCTTCCCGAGCATCGGGTGTTGTGGCTCCCCACACCCTTCCCATCTGCGTGTAGCATGACCACCACCTTCCTACCATGTGTGTGTCCTACCACGGTTGCCGTGTTTAACAGACACTTTGCTCTCCAGCTACTTTCCTATAATCAAAACGCTTGGCTTTGCCTGCGTTTCAGAGAAGACAGGGTATTAGTCTTTCATGATTGCTCTGAGGATTTCCAAAAGCAAATGTACCTTACAGGATGCAAGATATTGGAGACAGTAATTATAGATGACTTTTCTCAGTCTTTTGATTGTGGTAAAATGACATAGCACTCGAACCATTTTTAAGTGTATGGTTTGGTGGCATTAAGTGTGTTCACACTGTCGTGCCGCGATCACCGCCATCCATCTCCAGAACTTCCCGGTCTCCCCACGCTTGAAACTCGGTCTACCAAACACTAGCTCTCCTCCTGGCCCAGCTCTGGTAAGCACTACAGATTGCTTGCAAAATAGGCTTTTTCAGTAAGAGAAGGGGCAAGGAGAAGAGCTCTCAAGACCATCTTGAGATTTGAGGAAGTGTTTTAGGTTTTGTTCACTGGTTCCCATTGTAAAGGAACTATTGAAGATGTGGGAAGGCGAAGGTCTGTGATCTCAGGAAGTGCTGGGCTGGGCAGCTTTCCTGCCGTGACGAGAGCACATGCCCTCAAACCTGCCTGAGACAATCGTGTGAGGATGGTGCTGTATGGTGACAGCTCTGAACTTGGTCTCCTTGAACGTTGCCAAGTACATAAGCTTTTGTTTAATGAACAATAAAGTCTGAATGCTTAGTACAAACACCGTAAAGTATTCTTGATCTATGGTTGGTTGAATCCACGGGCCTGGAACCCCGGGATAGAGTACAAACTCTAGAAGCAAAATAAACAAATAAAAAACTTGAGGTCAGCAGTGACAGGTGTGGGATCACACTGAATCTCATGTGTTTTGCTGTCTGTGTCACTAGTGTAAAGTGTTACACTTTACACTACAGAGTGTAAACGGGAACCATTTTTAGCTTAAGGTAAAATAGGTAACAGAAAACACTATGGAATGGGCACGAAGGCGCACACCTCGTTACCACATGTTACAGCCAAGTCTCTGCCTCTTGGGGAAGGATCTGTTCTATGGGGAGACTAGACGTTGATGATTTCTGGATGTGTGAAGAGAAATGGCCTCCAAGAAGTGTGGCTTTGGCTGGAGCACGTCAGACGAGAGTTAGTGTGGCGTGGAGTTGCCACAGTGCCCCTCATGCTTGCTGCTGCTTTCCTCTCCTCACCCCTGGCCCTGGCTCTTACCAAGGGAGGAAAGTTCAGCTCTAGCTGAACCCCACACAGGGCTGTGGGTCTCTAGGGCCAGTGCTGCCTTCTCCTGAACAGGCTGCAGCAGAGGAGGGTCTGGCCATACTGAGCTGTGAGAGATGCTCTCAGAGATCCAGCATCCTGCAAACCCAGATGCTGAAGGTTCCTCCTCCACCGTCCTGCAGGGAGAGGGTCTGTTCCTGCTTCCCCTCAACCCAAGCTGACTTCTTGTCTGTTCTGTATACCTAGCTCTTAAGAGCAGTTATTGTTAAAAATAATCATCCAGCAGACAAACACTGTAAGGTGACAGCCTGGGGGGGTAGATGGGGCGCTGGAAGGTGGTTTCCTGAGTAACAGGGTTCAGTCTCCTGTTTTGGTGTTACTCGACCCAAGGCCCCCAGATAAGTGAAATATTGTCAGCAAAACACCCACGTTGTATCTGAGTATTTTTTTTTTTTTTAAAGGAATGGGTGCAAACTTCTAACAAGGACTTGACAAAAGAGAAGGATTTCTTCTCTGCAAAGTGAAGGTCAGGGCTGGGGGGCATTTGCCATCTGTGACTAGCAGGGACCCGGGCTGCTTCCTTCCTGCTGCCTGACTCCTGACCCTCCAGCTCATGCCCCTGTTCCCACCAGCAGGAAGAAGAGTGGGAAGGTGCCTTTTCCACTTTAAGGGGATGAGGTGAGAGTTGCACCTGCTATTTCGCTAGTCCCTGGGGTGATTCACCAGCATGGATGGGAGTTGGGTTTGGCGGCCTGAGCCCCGTAAAGCTGGGGTTGCTCTTCCCTGAGCAGCAGGAAGCCTGGACTCTGGGAAGTGGGGTCAGAGGGTAGTCTTTGCTGCATCCACTGGAAGGAGCCCCTCGTCCCAGTTGACAACATCACTGCAGAAGGGGGTGTGGGTTTTCATGGTCCAATGATAAATAGAACGCTTTTTTTTTTTTTTTTTGGCACATCAAACCCTGTATTCCTTCGGCCTTTACTAAAGTGGTATTTTGTAATTCCACATGATTTCATTATACCCACCGGAGGAAATGCTTCCTGTAAACCAGAAGTGTCTCTGAGATAGTTCTCAGCCCATTCAGAAAGTTCATTTTCCCAAGGTTAAAAACACAGTGTCAGGAGGGGTTGAGGACACACCGTGACAGTCTCAGGAGGGGTTGAGGGCACACCCAGGACACAGCCTCAGGAGGGGTTGAGGACACACCGTGACAGTCTCAGGACCCCAAGGTGTTTGGGGGCACAACTTGGTCTTACACATTTTAGGGAGATGTGAGACATCAATATATGTGAGATGTTCGTTGGTTTGGTCCAGGAAGGAGGCATGACTCAAAGTGGGAAGGAGTTTCCAGGTCACAGGTAGATCAGAGACAGATGCGTTTCTGGTGAGTCTTTCCAGAGAAAGCAAGATCCGCATTTATCTCCGTGTGCAGATGATGACTTTGAGTTCTGCCCTCTGTCCCTGAGGAATTTCCTTGTGGACCAACGGTTGTGAGGGAGGTACGTGGCTTCCCCCACCGACCCCCAGTCTCTGTTAGGAGCATGGGAGGCAGGTTTGCCCTAAGCCGTTTCCCACCTTGACCGTTTCCCACCTTGACTTCCCTTTAGCTTACTGATTTCGGGGTCCTGAGATGTATTTTCACTTCACATTTCTGAACACACTGGCACTCTAAACAGTGTTGTAGGAGGCGTTCTAACTGATTTAGAAGAAGAAACTATTTGGAAGGACTTGAGCACCTTTGTCCTTGAGAGAAACAAGCCTTTGTTTATTTGCCCCAAGGCTGTTAGGCTGCCAGCCTGGGTGGCCTTAGAAAGCTGTGGCTCTGAGTGCCTGCCTGTGGAATCTGGTGACTTGGAAGATAATCCAGCAGCTACATGTTTTGGAAAGCAGATTGTCTCTTAAAGTGTTGGTGATTATGATTCTAACACCGGAATTTCAATGTGTATTTTCTACCCTTCTTACTTTGTCTCCTCATGTCCTGAGATGCTGCTGCATTTGCCCTTAGGCATCATTGAGGGAGGATCAGTTCTGGCCCTTTCTTTAGATATTGACCTTGAATGGACAGAATCGAGATTCAGAGAAAACCTTGAGCTGTGAGTGTGTGCTGATATCTATGTAAGTGGAATTCATGTGCTAAACTCAGCAATAGTTTAAGAAATATCAATCCTACCCTGGGCATAGTGGCTTACACCTGTAATCCCAGCACCTTGGGAGGCTGAGGTGGGTAGATTCAGTTTTGAGCCCAAGAGTTTGAGACCAGCCTGGACAACATAGCAAGACCCTGACTCTACAAACAATTAAATAGTGGTGATGGGCACCTGTGGTCCCAGCTACTCTGAAGGCTGAGGCTGGAGGATCACCCAAGCCTGGAAGATTGCGGCTGCAGTGAATTGTGATAGCACCACTGTACTTATGGTGCACTGTGCCTGAGTGACAGAACAAGAACCTCTGCCACCACACACACACACAGACACACACACACAATCAATTCTTTTTTTTTTTTTTTTTTTGAGATGGAGTCTTGCTCTGTCGCCCAGGCTGGAGTGCAGTGGCCGGATCTCAGCTCACCGCAACCTCCGCCTCCTGGGTTCATGCCATTCTCCTGCCTCAGCCTTCCGAGTGGCTGGGACCACAGGCGCCCGCCACCTCACCCGGCTAATTTTTTGTATTTTTAGTAGAGACGGGGTTTCACCGTGTTAGCCAGGAGGGTCTCGATCTCCTGACCTCGTGATCCGCCCGTCTCGGCCTCCCAAAGTGCTGGGATTACAGGCTCGAGCCACCGCGCCCGGCACACACAATCAATTCTAAATGGACAGAAACGAGACCTTTTAAGTGGAAAAACATCCTGTTTGGTTGCTCTACTTGGGTAACTGTTGACTCATTTACCAGTAAGAAAATGCACTGGCCAGTTCTGCTGGGACCACCTGTTAAGGCTACCCTGGGCCTCATGGTTTGAGAAGGGTCTGTCCAGGGGAGAGTGGGAGTGGCTTAAGGGCCTAGAAGCCAGTTCTTGTGGTTCACCATGACTGTGGGTGTGGAGCTGGGGGCAGGGCTCTCCACGGCATGAGTGGGTAAACGGATGGGCTTCCAGGATGAGCCCCTGTGACTGCCTGGTTTACATCTGTCCGATACAAATCCACAGGCTCTTACTCTAGAAGCTTCTGCCGGGGCTGATGGACTGGTCTGGGGACAGAGGGTGCCCTCAGAGCCTCAGGGTGCCTTCTGGTTTAGGAAGAGCACTTAGTCCCCTAGATCTAGGATTTATGGCACTACAGGGGACTCATCACACTCGGAGCAGCAGCCATCTGCATTCTAGACTTGGTTCTAGGCGAAGTATTTTGGAGCCTGTTGGTACCCTGTGTTCTGTTTATCTGTAAAACAAGTTAGAGTTTTAACTAGTTAAAACCTATTTTTAAAATTTTGTCACAGAATATGGCAGTTGTGGTGGAGCCTGGCCAGAGACCCCCACAATCGGACGCTGCCGTGTGCTGGGATTGCAAGCGTTGCCTGCATCGGCTGCCCCTCCTGTCGTGTCTGTGTTTTTGACACAGGCACCCATCGAGGCTCGGCCTGTGGGACTCGTGCAGCCATTTGTCCGTGTTCCTCTGAGGTTCCGCAGACTTCCCGGTCCCGTGGCAGGCGTATGGTATCTGCTTGCATCCTGATTTCACCAAACCCCAGGACAGGCCAAGAATTCCTTACACACAGCTGCAGAGGGCCCCGTGGTGTGGATTTGCAGGTGACACAGCCTTTCCCCAGCTCTGCCTTCGTCTCCAGAGTTGGCTTTAGGGCGATAGAAGCTTCCATCAGACTGGGGGTCCCTGAAGCTTTGGTGGTAGGAATTGAGTGACCACGGATGGTACCCCATTTCATTGCGTTTGTAGCAATAGCTGCTAATATGACCACGAGATGCACAGAGGAAGGAAAAAATTAGGTTTTATTTTCGGAGTAAGTCTGTGCTTTGGGAAATGTGGTCTGGGGGGAGCTGTAAGCACGCGCTCCTCAGGAGGGGAGGAGGCCGTGGCGTTACACGTTCCGGTTTTTGCTTGCTGTGTGTATTCATCGGGCTCATGGAATGTCTGAACGTTTACAGGGAAAGTGGGGTTCCTTCATCCGGTTCGTGGAATGTCTGAACACTTACAGGGAAAGTCTAGCACATGCGCAGTGAGTTAACCTGTAACATCTATGTTCGCCTTGGGGCCAGCGTAACATTTGAAATGAGGCGAACTTAGCGTGTCATGTACCAGGGTGAGCTGTTGGGCGCAGACGTTTATGCGCAGCCTCAGTCACAGCCAGGACCGGCTCAGGGTCTGTGGTTTCTGGCAGGAAAGGACACTCACGAGGCCATTCTGTCCAGTTGGGGCTGCCGGCAGGGTCCCAGGATGGGGCTGTCTGGTCGGCCAGCGTCAGAAGTCCACCCAGGTCCCTTTTATCTGATGACGGAGGAGACTTCAGGCTGGTTAACAAACTCTACAGGAGTTAGTGTCGTGGGGCTTCGGGGCCGACCTTCCTCCCTGTGATACCGGTTACATTTCTCTCCAGGCCTCATTGTAGCCACAGAGAATCCACCTCGTCTGACAGTAGAGGGTGCCATGTTGACATAGTAATTTATTGTATTAACCTTTTTAATTAGTATTTTAATAAAAGCCTTTTTTTTTTCTTTTTAAAGTGATAGGGTCTTGCTGTGTTGCCCAGGCTAGTCTTGAACTCCTAGTCTCAAGCAATCCTCCCATCTCGGCCTCCCAAAGTGCTGGGCTTATGGTCATGAGCCACTGTGCCTAATCCAAAGCCATGTTTTTAAAACTCGGCAGTTTAAAAACACTACTCCCTTCACCCTCTCAAGCAGGCTGGTTGGCCTTGTACAAACTGGGGTGACTGGACCTTGGTCCCCCTTTTATTTTTCCCTTTGGCCTCAAATTCTGATGATAACAGCAGTTACAAAATGGGCATTAAGTGACTCTTCAGTTACTAAAGCCAGAATTCTCTCTAGAGATGTTTGTCCCCAGGATCCCAGAAAGCTGTTTTTGAATCAAGTCCATAGCAAATAAGTAAGGAACTAAAGCGTTGATCCTCTGCTTAGTATCTAGGGAATGTGTTAATGCTCACATCCTTTGATCTGTGCTCACGTACTGCATCTTGTCACGGGAAGCAGAGACGCCCTGTGGAATAAAGCCTGGCTCACGGTGGTACGTCGGGATGCTCCAGGCTGTCAATCCCTTAGACGGTGGCCGACGTGGAGACTCAGCATCTCGTGCAGAGCCCGGGCAACTGGGGTGCATCCTCCTTAGAGACCACACAGTCGGTCGGCAAGGTGGACATCCAGGCAGATGACCCTGATGGGCTCGCCTCGCGGTGGTGAATCAGGAATTGGTTAGCAAAGAAATGAAACTCGCCTGTGGGTCCCAGCTACTTGGAAGGCTGAGACGGGAGGATTGCTTGAGCCAGAAGGTCAAGGCCGCGATGAGTCATGATTGTAATACTGCACTCCGGCCTGGGTGACAGAGTGAGACTCCGACTCAAAAAATAAAAGCAAGCTAAACCTTACTCTCCATAGCAGGAGGGAGAATTTATCAAAGTAACTGCAACAGAAATCTTAGATGATGTAATTTCAGTGGCTAAGTGAGCTGTCAAGCCCACATGGCTGGCTCACAACACAACAGAGCCAGGTGCTGCTGCAGCTGCCCTCCCACCCGATCTCTTGTGGACATTTTCTGTTTTCCCATCTCTCTCTTTTGGATACATAGCTCCCTCCTTTATAGTTAAGCATCAGTAAAACAGGTTGTCTATTTTGAGACCTAACTACAGTGTCTTTTAAGGACAGAAAATGAAGCAGGTCACAGGAGTGTGGCAACGTGGTGAATAGATTTAGATGAATATTTAGTACTTGGCACCACTCTGATCCCTTCTTCTTCTCTCATGCTTAATTACAGCTGCTGCCTCCTAGGACAGAACGCTTTCAGCTCTGTGAGTAAGAATTAAATATTTTCTAAATCAGAAGTTTCAGTTCAGCAGTATTTTACATGAATGCCCAGTCCCTAAGTGCTTATTGTACTGGTGTGTGGTGTAGAGGAAGGAACGGGGGCTTGGGGCTGGGTCTATGGTGCAGTATCCTGGTTCCCATCTGTGAGATGAGGGCCATGAGATGGCCTAGAAGGTTCCAGACTGTGGGATTGAATGGATCTGCCCACTCCTGGGAAGCCTCGAGTCTAACTCAACTTGGGCTGGTTTTAGGCAGATGCCAGCAGGGCTGTCCTCACGGGTCACTGGGAAGGGCTCTGGCACCGTCCCCTTCAGGTGTCTAATGATCAACCCAGCTTTCTCATCTCAGAAGCTGCTGGTCGTGTTCTCATTCCTGTCGTTTGTTGCATGTTATTTAGGTTCTGTTCATGTGGGGACCTAGGAAGTTCCACAGTGAGAGGAGAGCTGCTGAGCCGCCTTCCTGCCTGGCCGCCAGCCCCATGAAGGACCGTAACTGCTTGAGGTTGGCTTCTGCCCCCATCCTCACCTGTGGATGCATTGATGCAGTGGTACTTTCTAAGCTCCTGGGGCACACAGCGCTGCTGTGTGATCCACAGGACACTGTTGCCTCCAAGCCCATGCTCCCAGAGGAGAGGACCCGACGGGCGCTGATGCTGGGGGCTGGCCGAGAGTCCATCGCGTGAGACTCCCTGCGACGTGCACAGGTGCCATCTGCCCAGCCCCTCCTGATGCCACGATGGTCGTGCGATAAACGCACAAAACTCATCTCCAGCAAAAGGCCGCCGAGTTTCCACATCCAGGATATCCACCGCGGTGGCTTTTTGGTGTTAATACGATGAATGTGAGCAGCAGGTGGTCTGCGTTCTGGGTGTGTGTGACTGTGCACTGCAGTTTTGTTCTCATGTCTTGAGCATGAACGAGTTTTGTTCTCATGTCTTGAGCTCCTGACGAGGGTAGGTAAGGATGCTGTGACCAGAGACTGCAGGATTGTAGCTTGAGGAACCAAGGAGGGTTTTCTCTCTTGCAAACCCTTCAGGGAGGAAGTTCCAGGCTGGTGACTACTCCATGAGGTATTCGGGGATCCAGGTTCCTTCCAGACCCCTGCTTTGCCTTCCCAAGGACATGGCTGTCCTGGCTGTGGTTGGGACTGGGTGAGTGCCACACTGGCGGAGCCCGGGGGGTGGGGGTGAGGCTTAGGGTGAAGAGTGGCCATGATTTACATAATCTACATAATGACAGGGAGCTGGGAGTAAAGTGTAGCCATGGCCTTGGAGGATGGATGGTGGATGTTGGTGAACGACTGGCTGCACTCACCGCAGCTGGCCCAGGGATGGGAAGGATGGCTGATTATGCCGTTTGACGGTACCTGGTTCTTTCAGATTTGACTTCCTTATGGATTTTCTGCTGTAAAGAGGAGAGAGCCCGTGGTCTAAGCCAAGCATCTCACTCATCTCAAAACATCTTATATCCCTTAGCCAAGATTTATGTCAAGTTTTAGAAGTCCTGCAAACTGGCAAGCATTTCTCAATCTGGTGTAACCATTGGATTTTACATCTGTGTCTGCATCTCTATTTACATCTATGTGGTTATTTGACACTCTAGTACATTTGTAATAGGTTCTATTTGTTGGAAGTTACTTTCAGCAAACCCTTGCTGCTACTAGAATTTTCAAGGTTGCAAGTAGAAAGGAGAGAATAAAAACCACATCTTCTCTAATTTTAAAATTTGTTGTTCCTCAAATCACACTAGAAGTACAAATATTACAACTTACAAAAGCAGCCTGAATCAAGAGATTTCTGGGTGATTCTGGCTAATCAGCAGTATTTGCTGAGGTGTGTGCAGCAGAGCAACACGTGAAGAAGCCCAGGATGGGGGAGAGTTGGGAGGCCAGGCTGTGACTTCAGAGGTGCTGTTGCCTCAGGGAGAGGAGCTAGATGCAGAGAGGATAAATGGCCGCAGGTGCGACCACCACCATCCTTGCTGCGGTACGGGGGCCTTTGTGAGCTGAGTTATGAACCAGGTGAAGGCTGTGCAGGCGTCTGAGAATCCAGGCCAGACATGACGGGTAGAGGCTTGGCAGAGGTGAGGAGCCAGACAGCCTCACTAAATGTGCAGTGGCTCACTGCAGACGGTGTCCATCAGTCGCTACACAGACAGGCTTTATCTTCAGCCCCTACGACAGCTGCCCTTATCCTGTCTGCCTCCACCTTCTGAGGCCTATAGGCATCTCAAATGTGTGTTTTTTAAAAAGATTTGGATGAGTTGCTTTCTGCACAACACACCTGGACAGACGGAGGCTGGTTCTCCACAATGGCACCAGGGACTTGGCGGGGACTGGTGGGACAGAGGCACAGCACCAGCTCCCTGGGAGAATACAGTGCCTGTGGGATGGAGGAAAGAAGAGGCATACGGTGCTGCGGTGTGAACTCTAGTTTGCTCTTAGACATGATACACATGCCTTCCCGAGGTTTCCACAAAGCACTGTTAAAGCCACCAGTGTGGACGGGTCCTGAGATCAAGAGACCCAGAACATACATGTATTTGAAATCCTTCACATGCTGCAATCTCTTCAAAGAGGACCACAAGTCGTCTCTAATAATGTTGTAAAATTAATTTTTAAATAAGTGCCATGGCTTTTTTTTTTTTTTTTTTTTTTTTTTTTTGTGGAGTAGGGCTGGTGTGTGACAGTAAAACAGATGTAGTGACACAGCTGGTGGGTGTTGGTTCTGGGCCCCAGTTGGGCAGTTGTATGAAAACAAACCAAAAAGTCTCCACAGTGGTATGAACTGAAACACCTGGATTGCGTGTTTTCATGTATTTAACCAAAATGCACACATTTCTATGCAAAACACACATTTTTCTATATGTAATAAAATTCACACCTTTAAGTATTTAGCATAGAAACAGCTGTGCAGCATCTTCTCCCTGCCCACAGACACCCGGATGTTCTGTGTGGAAACCGTGCTGCTGTGGGCTTTGTGAGTGGTGAGCCATGCACAGATAGGTGCTGCGTTTGCTGTGTCCGCTGACGCGAGCCCTGGTCAGTCCTGTTTCAGGTG
>NW_022325226.1:0-15312 GCF_002776525.5 Piliocolobus tephrosceles | reverse complement strand
CACCTGAAACAGGACTGACCAGGGCTCGCGTCAGCGGACACAGCAAACGCAGCACCTATCTGTGCATGGCTCACCACTCACAAAGCCCACAGCAGCACGGTTTCCACACAGAACATCCGGGTGTCTGTGGGCAGGGAGAAGATGCTGCACAGCTGTTTCTATGCTAAATACTTAAAGGTGTGAATTTTATTACATATAGAAAAATGTGTGTTTTGCATAGAAATGTGTGCATTTTGGTTAAATACATGAAAACACGCAATCCAGGTGTTTCAGTTCATACCACTGTGGAGACTTTTTGGTTTGTTTTCATACAACTGCCCAACTGGGGCCCAGAACCAACACCCACCAGCTGTGTCACTACATCTGTTTTACTGTCACACACCAGCCCTACTCCACAAAAAAAAAAAAAAAAAAAAAAAAAAAAAAGCCATGGCACTTATTTAAAAATTAATTTTACAACATTATTAGAGACGACTTGTGGTCCTCTTTGAAGAGATTGCAGCATGTGAAGGATTTCAAATACATGTATGTTCTGGGTCTCTTGATCTCAGGACCCGTCCACACTGGTGGCTTTAACAGTGCTTTGTGGAAACCTCGGGAAGGCATGTGTATCATGTCTAAGAGCAAACTAGAGTTCACACCGCAGCACCGTATGCCTCTTCTTTCCTCCATCCCACAGGCACTGTATTCTCCCAGGGAGCTGGTGCTGTGCCTCTGTCCCACCAGTCCCCGCCAAGTCCCTGGTGCCATTGTGGAGAACCAGCCTCCGTCTGTCCAGGTGTGTTGTGCAGAAAGCAACTCATCCAAATCTTTTTAAAAAACACACATTTGAGATGCCTATAGGCCTCAGAAGGTGGAGGCAGACAGGATAAGGGCAGCTGTCGTAGGGGCTGAAGATAAAGCCTGTCTGTGTAGCGACTGATGGACACCGTCTGCAGTGAGCCACTGCACATTTAGTGAGGCTGTCTGGCTCCTCACCTCTGCCAAGCCTCTACCCGTCATGTCTGGCCTGGATTCTCAGACGCCTGCACAGCCTTCACCTGGTTCATAACTCAGCTCACAAAGGCCCCGGTACCGCAGCAAGGACGGTGGTGGTCGCACCTGCGGCCATTTATCCTCTCTGCATCTAGCTCCTCTCCCTGAGGCAACAGCACCTCTGAAGTCACAGCCTGGCCTCCCAACTCTCCCCCATCCTGGGCTTCTTCACGTGTTGCTCTGCTGCACACACCTCAGCAAATACTGCTGATTAGCCAGAATCACCCAGAAATCTCTTGATTCAGGCTGCTTTTGTAAGTTGTAATATTTGTACTTCTAGTGTGATTTGAGGAACAACAAATTTTAAAATTAGAGAAGATGTGGTTTTTATTCTCTCCTTTCTACTTGCAACCTTGAAAATTCTAGTAGCAGCAAGGGTTTGCTGAAAGTAACTTCCAACAAATAGAACCTATTACAAATGTACTAGAGTGTCAAATAACCACATAGATGTAAATAGAGATGCAGACACAGATGTAAAATCCAATGGTTACACCAGATTGAGAAATGCTTGCCAGTTTGCAGGACTTCTAAAACTTGACATAAATCTTGGCTAAGGGATATAAGATGTTTTGAGATGAGTGAGATGCTTGGCTTAGACCACGGGCTCTCTCCTCTTTACAGCAGAAAATCCATAAGGAAGTCAAATCTGAAAGAACCAGGTACCGTCAAACGGCATAATCAGCCATCCTTCCCATCCCTGGGCCAGCTGCGGTGAGTGCAGCCAGTCGTTCACCAACATCCACCATCCATCCTCCAAGGCCATGGCTACACTTTACTCCCAGCTCCCTGTCATTATGTAGATTATGTAAATCATGGCCACTCTTCACCCTAAGCCTCACCCCCACCCCCCGGGCTCCGCCAGTGTGGCACTCACCCAGTCCCAACCACAGCCAGGACAGCCATGTCCTTGGGAAGGCAAAGCAGGGGTCTGGAAGGAACCTGGATCCCCGAATACCTCATGGAGTAGTCACCAGCCTGGAACTTCCTCCCTGAAGGGTTTGCAAGAGAGAAAACCCTCCTTGGTTCCTCAAGCTACAATCCTGCAGTCTCTGGTCACAGCATCCTTACCTACCCTCGTCAGGAGCTCAAGACATGAGAACAAAACTCGTTCATGCTCAAGACATGAGAACAAAACTGCAGTGCACAGTCACACACACCCAGAACGCAGACCACCTGCTGCTCACATTCATCGTATTAACACCAAAAAGCCACCGCGGTGGATATCCTGGATGTGGAAACTCGGCGGCCTTTTGCTGGAGATGAGTTTTGTGCGTTTATCGCACGACCATCGTGGCATCAGGAGGGGCTGGGCAGATGGCACCTGTGCACGTCGCAGGGAGTCTCACGCGATGGACTCTCGGCCAGCCCCCAGCATCAGCGCCCGTCGGGTCCTCTCCTCTGGGAGCATGGGCTTGGAGGCAACAGTGTCCTGTGGATCACACAGCAGCGCTGTGTGCCCCAGGAGCTTAGAAAGTACCACTGCATCAATGCATCCACAGGTGAGGATGGGGGCAGAAGCCAACCTCAAGCAGTTACGGTCCTTCGTGGGGCTGGCAGCCAGGCAGGAAGGCGGCTCAGCAGCTCTCCTCTCACTGTGGAACTTCCTAGGTCCCCACATGAACAGAACCTAAATAACATGCAACAAACGACAGGAATGAGAACACGACCAGCAGCTTCTGAGATGAGAAAGCTGGGTTGATCATTAGACACCTGAAGGGGACGGTGCCAGAGCCCTTCCCAGTGACCCGTGAGGACAGCCCTGCTGGCATCTGCCTAAAACCAGCCCAAGTTGAGTTAGACTCGAGGCTTCCCAGGAGTGGGCAGATCCATTCAATCCCACAGTCTGGAACCTTCTAGGCCATCTCATGGCCCTCATCTCACAGATGGGAACCAGGATACTGCACCATAGACCCAGCCCCAAGCCCCCGTTCCTTCCTCTACACCACACACCAGTACAATAAGCACTTAGGGACTGGGCATTCATGTAAAATACTGCTGAACTGAAACTTCTGATTTAGAAAATATTTAATTCTTACTCACAGAGCTGAAAGCGTTCTGTCCTAGGAGGCAGCAGCTGTAATTAAGCATGAGAGAAGAAGAAGGGATCAGAGTGGTGCCAAGTACTAAATATTCATCTAAATCTATTCACCACGTTGCCACACTCCTGTGACCTGCTTCATTTTCTGTCCTTAAAAGACACTGTAGTTAGGTCTCAAAATAGACAACCTGTTTTACTGATGCTTAACTATAAAGGAGGGAGCTATGTATCCAAAAGAGAGAGATGGGAAAACAGAAAATGTCCACAAGAGATCGGGTGGGAGGGCAGCTGCAGCAGCACCTGGCTCTGTTGTGTTGTGAGCCAGCCATGTGGGCTTGACAGCTCACTTAGCCACTGAAATTACATCATCTAAGATTTCTGTTGCAGTTACTTTGATAAATTCTCCCTCCTGCTATGGAGAGTAAGGTTTAGCTTGCTTTTATTTTTTGAGTCGGAGTCTCACTCTGTCACCCAGGCCGGAGTGCAGTATTACAATCATGACTCATCGCGGCCTTGACCTTCTGGCTCAAGCAATCCTCCCGTCTCAGCCTTCCAAGTAGCTGGGACCCACAGGCGAGTTTCATTTCTTTGCTAACCAATTCCTGATTCACCACCGCGAGGCGAGCCCATCAGGGTCATCTGCCTGGATGTCCACCTTGCCGACCGACTGTGTGGTCTCTAAGGAGGATGCACCCCAGTTGCCCGGGCTCTGCACGAGATGCTGAGTCTCCACGTCGGCCACCGTCTAAGGGATTGACAGCCTGGAGCATCCCGACGTACCACCGTGAGCCAGGCTTTATTCCACAGGGCGTCTCTGCTTCCCGTGACAAGATGCAGTACGTGAGCACAGATCAAAGGATGTGAGCATTAACACATTCCCTAGATACTAAGCAGAGGATCAACGCTTTAGTTCCTTACTTATTTGCTATGGACTTGATTCAAAAACAGCTTTCTGGGATCCTGGGGACAAACATCTCTAGAGAGAATTCTGGCTTTAGTAACTGAAGAGTCACTTAATGCCCATTTTGTAACTGCTGTTATCATCAGAATTTGAGGCCAAAGGGAAAAATAAAAGGGGGACCAAGGTCCAGTCACCCCAGTTTGTACAAGGCCAACCAGCCTGCTTGAGAGGGTGAAGGGAGTAGTGTTTTTAAACTGCCGAGTTTTAAAAACATGGCTTTGGATTAGGCACAGTGGCTCATGACCATAAGCCCAGCACTTTGGGAGGCCGAGATGGGAGGATTGCTTGAGACCAGGAGTTCAAGACTAGCCTGGGCAACACAGCAAGACCCTATCACTTTAAAAAGAAAAAAAAAAGGCTTTTATTAAAATACTAATTAAAAAGGTTAATACAATAAATTACTATGTCAACATGGCACCCTCTACTGTCAGACGAGGTGGATTCTCTGTGGCTACAATGAGGCCTGGAGAGAAATGTAACCGGTATCACAGGGAGGAAGGTCGGCCCCGAAGCCCCACGACACTAACTCCTGTAGAGTTTGTTAACCAGCCTGAAGTCTCCTCCGTCATCAGATAAAAGGGACCTGGGTGGACTTCTGACGCTGGCCGACCAGACAGCCCCACCCTGGGACCCTGCCGGCAGCCCCAACTGGACAGAATGGCCTCGTGAGTGTCCTTTCCTGCCAGAAACCACAGACCCTGAGCCGGTCCTGGCTGTGACTGAGGCTGCGCATAAACGTCTGCGCCCAACAGCTCACCCTGGTACATGACACGCTAAGTTCGCCTCATTTCAAATGTTACGCTGGCCCCAAGGCGAACATAGATGTTACAGGTTAACTCACTGCGCATGTGCTAGACTTTCCCTGTAAGTGTTCAGACATTCCACGAACCGGATGAAGGAACCCCACTTTCCCTGTAAACGTTCAGACATTCCATGAGCCCGATGAATACACACAGCAAGCAAAAACCGGAACGTGTAACGCCACGGCCTCCTCCCCTCCTGAGGAGCGCGTGCTTACAGCTCCCCCCAGACCACATTTCCCAAAGCACAGACTTACTCCGAAAATAAAACCTAATTTTTTCCTTCCTCTGTGCATCTCGTGGTCATATTAGCAGCTATTGCTACAAACGCAATGAAATGGGGTACCATCCGTGGTCACTCAATTCCTACCACCAAAGCTTCAGGGACCCCCAGTCTGATGGAAGCTTCTATCGCCCTAAAGCCAACTCTGGAGACGAAGGCAGAGCTGGGGAAAGGCTGTGTCACCTGCAAATCCACACCACGGGGCCCTCTGCAGCTGTGTGTAAGGAATTCTTGGCCTGTCCTGGGGTTTGGTGAAATCAGGATGCAAGCAGATACCATACGCCTGCCACGGGACCGGGAAGTCTGCGGAACCTCAGAGGAACACGGACAAATGGCTGCACGAGTCCCACAGGCCGAGCCTCGATGGGTGCCTGTGTCAAAAACACAGACACGACAGGAGGGGCAGCCGATGCAGGCAACGCTTGCAATCCCAGCACACGGCAGCGTCCGATTGTGGGGGTCTCTGGCCAGGCTCCACCACAACTGCCATATTCTGTGACAAAATTTTAAAAATAGGTTTTAACTAGTTAAAACTCTAACTTGTTTTACAGATAAACAGAACACAGGGTACCAACAGGCTCCAAAATACTTCGCCTAGAACCAAGTCTAGAATGCAGATGGCTGCTGCTCCGAGTGTGATGAGTCCCCTGTAGTGCCATAAATCCTAGATCTAGGGGACTAAGTGCTCTTCCTAAACCAGAAGGCACCCTGAGGCTCTGAGGGCACCCTCTGTCCCCAGACCAGTCCATCAGCCCCGGCAGAAGCTTCTAGAGTAAGAGCCTGTGGATTTGTATCGGACAGATGTAAACCAGGCAGTCACAGGGGCTCATCCTGGAAGCCCATCCGTTTACCCACTCATGCCGTGGAGAGCCCTGCCCCCAGCTCCACACCCACAGTCATGGTGAACCACAAGAACTGGCTTCTAGGCCCTTAAGCCACTCCCACTCTCCCCTGGACAGACCCTTCTCAAACCATGAGGCCCAGGGTAGCCTTAACAGGTGGTCCCAGCAGAACTGGCCAGTGCATTTTCTTACTGGTAAATGAGTCAACAGTTACCCAAGTAGAGCAACCAAACAGGATGTTTTTCCACTTAAAAGGTCTCGTTTCTGTCCATTTAGAATTGATTGTGTGTGCCGGGCGCGGTGGCTCAAGACTGTAATCCCAGCACCTTGGGAGGCCAAGACGGGCGGATCACGAGGTCAGGAGATCGAGACCCTCCTGGCTAACACGGTGAAACCCCGTCTCTACTAAAAATACAAAAAATTAGCCGGGTGAGGTGGCGGGCGCCTGTGGTCCCAGCCACTCGGAAGGCTGAGGCAGGAGAATGGCATGAACCCAGGAGGCGGAGGTTGCGGTGAGCTGAGATCCGGCCACTGCACTCCAGCCTGGGCGACAGAGCAAGACTCCATCTCAAAAAAAAAAAAAAAAAAAGAATTGATTGTGTGTGTGTGTCTGTGTGTGTGTGTGGTGGCAGAGGTTCTTGTTCTGTCACTCAGGCACAGTGCACCATAAGTACAGTGGTGCTATCACAATTCACTGCAGCCGCAATCTTCCAGGCTTGGGTGATCCTCCAGCCTCAGCCTTCAGAGTAGCTGGGACCACAGGTGCCCATCACCACTATTTAATTGTTTGTAGAGTCAGGGTCTTGCTATGTTGTCCAGGCTGGTCTCAAACTCTTGGGCTCAAAACTGAATCTACCCACCTCAGCCTCCCAAGGTGCTGGGATTACAGGTGTAAGCCACTATGCCCAGGGTAGGATTGATATTTCTTAAACTATTGCTGAGTTTAGCACATGAATTCCACTTACATAGATATCAGCACACACTCACAGCTCAAGGTTTTCTCTGAATCTCGATTCTGTCCATTCAAGGTCAATATCTAAAGAAAGGGCCAGAACTGATCCTCCCTCAATGATGCCTAAGGGCAAATGCAGCAGCATCTCAGGACATGAGGAGACAAAGTAAGAAGGGTAGAAAATACACATTGAAATTCCGGTGTTAGAATCATAATCACCAACACTTTAAGAGACAATCTGCTTTCCAAAACATGTAGCTGCTGGATTATCTTCCAAGTCACCAGATTCCACAGGCAGGCACTCAGAGCCACAGCTTTCTAAGGCCACCCAGGCTGGCAGCCTAACAGCCTTGGGGCAAATAAACAAAGGCTTGTTTCTCTCAAGGACAAAGGTGCTCAAGTCCTTCCAAATAGTTTCTTCTTCTAAATCAGTTAGAACGCCTCCTACAACACTGTTTAGAGTGCCAGTGTGTTCAGAAATGTGAAGTGAAAATACATCTCAGGACCCCGAAATCAGTAAGCTAAAGGGAAGTCAAGGTGGGAAACGGTCAAGGTGGGAAACGGCTTAGGGCAAACCTGCCTCCCATGCTCCTAACAGAGACTGGGGGTCGGTGGGGGAAGCCACGTACCTCCCTCACAACCGTTGGTCCACAAGGAAATTCCTCAGGGACAGAGGGCAGAACTCAAAGTCATCATCTGCACACGGAGATAAATGCGGATCTTGCTTTCTCTGGAAAGACTCACCAGAAACGCATCTGTCTCTGATCTACCTGTGACCTGGAAACTCCTTCCCACTTTGAGTCATGCCTCCTTCCTGGACCAAACCAACGAACATCTCACATATATTGATGTCTCACATCTCCCTAAAATGTGTAAGACCAAGTTGTGCCCCCAAACACCTTGGGGTCCTGAGACTGTCACGGTGTGTCCTCAACCCCTCCTGAGGCTGTGTCCTGGGTGTGCCCTCAACCCCTCCTGAGACTGTCACGGTGTGTCCTCAACCCCTCCTGACACTGTGTTTTTAACCTTGGGAAAATGAACTTTCTGAATGGGCTGAGAACTATCTCAGAGACACTTCTGGTTTACAGGAAGCATTTCCTCCGGTGGGTATAATGAAATCATGTGGAATTACAAAATACCACTTTAGTAAAGGCCGAAGGAATACAGGGTTTGATGTGCCAAAAAAAAAAAAAAAAAGCGTTCTATTTATCATTGGACCATGAAAACCCACACCCCCTTCTGCAGTGATGTTGTCAACTGGGACGAGGGGCTCCTTCCAGTGGATGCAGCAAAGACTACCCTCTGACCCCACTTCCCAGAGTCCAGGCTTCCTGCTGCTCAGGGAAGAGCAACCCCAGCTTTACGGGGCTCAGGCCGCCAAACCCAACTCCCATCCATGCTGGTGAATCACCCCAGGGACTAGCGAAATAGCAGGTGCAACTCTCACCTCATCCCCTTAAAGTGGAAAAGGCACCTTCCCACTCTTCTTCCTGCTGGTGGGAACAGGGGCATGAGCTGGAGGGTCAGGAGTCAGGCAGCAGGAAGGAAGCAGCCCGGGTCCCTGCTAGTCACAGATGGCAAATGCCCCCCAGCCCTGACCTTCACTTTGCAGAGAAGAAATCCTTCTCTTTTGTCAAGTCCTTGTTAGAAGTTTGCACCCATTCCTTTAAAAAAAAAAAAAATACTCAGATACAACGTGGGTGTTTTGCTGACAATATTTCACTTATCTGGGGGCCTTGGGTCGAGTAACACCAAAACAGGAGACTGAACCCTGTTACTCAGGAAACCACCTTCCAGCGCCCCATCTACCCCCCCAGGCTGTCACCTTACAGTGTTTGTCTGCTGGATGATTATTTTTAACAATAACTGCTCTTAAGAGCTAGGTATACAGAACAGACAAGAAGTCAGCTTGGGTTGAGGGGAAGCAGGAACAGACCCTCTCCCTGCAGGACGGTGGAGGAGGAACCTTCAGCATCTGGGTTTGCAGGATGCTGGATCTCTGAGAGCATCTCTCACAGCTCAGTATGGCCAGACCCTCCTCTGCTGCAGCCTGTTCAGGAGAAGGCAGCACTGGCCCTAGAGACCCACAGCCCTGTGTGGGGTTCAGCTAGAGCTGAACTTTCCTCCCTTGGTAAGAGCCAGGGCCAGGGGTGAGGAGAGGAAAGCAGCAGCAAGCATGAGGGGCACTGTGGCAACTCCACGCCACACTAACTCTCGTCTGACGTGCTCCAGCCAAAGCCACACTTCTTGGAGGCCATTTCTCTTCACACATCCAGAAATCATCAACGTCTAGTCTCCCCATAGAACAGATCCTTCCCCAAGAGGCAGAGACTTGGCTGTAACATGTGGTAACGAGGTGTGCGCCTTCGTGCCCATTCCATAGTGTTTTCTGTTACCTATTTTACCTTAAGCTAAAAATGGTTCCCGTTTACACTCTGTAGTGTAAAGTGTAACACTTTACACT
This sequence comes from Piliocolobus tephrosceles, assembly GCF_002776525.5. NCBI lineage: Eukaryota > Metazoa > Chordata > Mammalia > Primates > Cercopithecidae > Piliocolobus > Piliocolobus tephrosceles. Next base: position 5,937 of record NW_022325226.1, on the reverse strand, counting down.
AGTGACACAGACAGCAAAACACATGAGATTCAGTGTGATCCCACACCTGTCACTGCTGACCTCAAGTTTTTTATTTGTTTATTTTGCTTCTAGAGTTTGTACTCTATCCCGGGGTTCCAGGCCCGTGGATTCAACCAACCATAGATCAAGAATACTTTACGGTGTTTGTACTAAGCATTCAGACTTTATTGTTCATTAAACAAAAGCTTATGTACTTGGCAACGTTCAAGGAGACCAAGTTCAGAGCTGTCACCATACAGCACCATCCTCACACGATTGTCTCAGGCAGGTTTGAGGGCATGTGCTCTCGTCACGGCAGGAAAGCTGCCCAGCCCAGCACTTCCTGAGATCACAGACCTTCGCCTTCCCACATCTTCAATAGTTCCTTTACAATGGGAACCAGTGAACAAAACCTAAAACACTTCCTCAAATCTCAAGATGGTCTTGAGAGCTCTTCTCCTTGCCCCTTCTCTTACTGAAAAAGCCTATTTTGCAAGCAATCTGTAGTGCTTACCAGAGCTGGGCCAGGAGGAGAGCTAGTGTTTGGTAGACCGAGTTTCAAGCGTGGGGAGACCGGGAAGTTCTGGAGATGGATGGCGGTGATCGCGGCACGACAGTGTGAACACACTTAATGCCACCAAACCATACACTTAAAAATGGTTCGAGTGCTATGTCATTTTACCACAATCAAAAGACTGAGAAAAGTCATCTATAATTACTGTCTCCAATATCTTGCATCCTGTAAGGTACATTTGCTTTTGGAAATCCTCAGAGCAATCATGAAAGACTAATACCCTGTCTTCTCTGAAACGCAGGCAAAGCCAAGCGTTTTGATTATAGGAAAGTAGCTGGAGAGCAAAGTGTCTGTTAAACACGGCAACCGTGGTAGGACACACACATGGTAGGAAGGTGGTGGTCATGCTACACGCAGATGGGAAGGGTGTGGGGAGCCACAACACCCGATGCTCGGGAAGCACCTGGGCAGGAGCTGAGAATGTACCAAACACGTTCGATCATGCAACATTCACGGACCCTGAGTCCAGCCACGGCCGCTGACATCCACTGTGCCCGGGGTATTCTCTGCCACAGAGATATGCACCCCGCCAAGGATAGTGCACAGATTAAATGTCAAAGCACAGACATGCTCAGGTCCAGCTTCTCAGATAGAAGCAAAAACACATTTCCCAGACCCCAGCAGCATGACTCTCCACCTGACTGTACCCCGTCCCATTTATTCTCGAACCCGTCTCTCCCCGGCCCCACAGCATGACTCTCCACCTGACTGCACCCCGTCCCGTGCATCCCCGCACCTGTGTCCTGGCCCTCACTCACTCCCTCATTGGGTCAGGCACCAACACTCCACTGTGTGCCTGGATGCACTTGAGCCTTGTCAGGTGCCTCTGGGCCGCTTGTCAGGACACGCACCTGGGAACTCCCAGTGCACATGTTGGTTTCCTGCAGGACGCTTGGCTTTTCTATTGCGGGAGTCGGCACCCACCCCTACAACTAACTACACTCTCAGAGAAGTCAGAGAAGGCCCCTCACCAACCCAGCAGCACCCTGAGGCCACATCCCACTCGCCTGCTGGCTCCTGAGCCTGTGACAGCTCGCTCCTTCGGTTTCCTGCCTCGATTGCACTGGTTCCTCTCCTCATGGGCCTCTTTCCTGTCATCTGGCAGGGTTCCACTAGGACCCTCTGGCTCTCACTCCACCCCAGCTCCACAGAACCCCTCCCCCCCACTGGGTGGAGCACGTGTCCAGCCTGACCTTGCCGATAAGCTCCAGCTGGCCCTGGACTCGAACCACGCTGCTGCAGCTTTCCATCAGTGTGGCATCTGTGAGTTACCTCCTGGGTAATGCAAGGTGATGGTAACATCAACCAGGAGGCACCACTGAGAAGCAGAACACATGGTGCGGTGCCCCCAAACATCACATCCTTTAACAGATGCTCTGTGTCTTCTCCTCTCCTGGCAGAGATGTGCTGTAGGAAGGAGGCCATTCCTCCAGTGCTGCTACTTCCAACACTAGGGAAAGCAAACTTCAAAAATGAACGGTGTCAAAGAGGCAGGACCCTCCAGCAGGGTTGCCGGCGGCCGGACGACCACAGCCCCAGCATTCCCCAGCCACCACAGCTGACAGCCCAGGCTCCAGAAATGCACAGCTTCAACCTTAGGAGTAAAAACCATCCCAAGTCAACTATTATTTTCAACCATGGGACTGGGGAATGGGGTGTTCTAACCCTGCCTCTCTCGACAGCGCAGATCATCAGATCCCAGTTCTTATAGGATTGGGGAATTGGGGGGGTTCTAACCCTGCCCCCCTTGATAGAAAAGAACTGGGATCTGATGATCTGTGCTAAGTTATCACTTTGCTTCCGGCACATGCAGTCATCCTCAGCACCAGGAAAAGTCAGAAGCATTGAGTGATGACACTGATACCAACACATGTGGTTCTGACGGCTCCTGTAACTGGCTTCACAGATACAACCCGACAGCGGTGAGATCCACGGACATCACCAGTCTTCCCAAGGATCGTGTTCCTGAATCTCCTGCATTTGGAATAACCGCCTCCTTTGCCAGGGCTGAGCCATGCTTCCCTCTCGCCTGTCCTGCTTTCACCAGCTTCGTGCATGTTTCCGGGCAAGTGTTTGTGCAGGTGCTATCACTTATTTCCACAGCAACAATGTACACAGACACCACACAGAAATGGGCAAGGCTGTTAGGAGCAGTGCAGGGAGATCTAACTCATCAGATGTGCCAAATTCCCGTTGCCATGGAAATTAAACTAACGTTGCTATGACTGCATCTCTTACTGCACCACTAGAGACCATCCGGGTAAGGGGAATGTGCCTCTGCATAACATTCAGCTCACGTTTACATATCAGTTTTCCCTGAATATGGTTATGTGAGATAGAAATCAGTAAGATGGGCTGTAACATATAGTATAGGATTGTTGTGTCTCCTAGGCTCAAACACATCCTTTAATGAAGTTTAACTCTCTGGGGACTCTCTGGGGGACGTGAGTTACATAGAAACATGTTTTGGATACTGTCTCTTTCACATTCTACATATCAACACCAAAGTAGTTCTTGAGTTCCTTTCTAAATTGAAAAGCAGTTTACAAACCACAAAAACCCCAACATTAAAGGATACAATTCAGTCTTTTTAGTGTATTCTCAAAGCTGCACAACAATCAACCACTAGTATGTAGTTCTGGGACTTTCTCACCACCGGCCAAAGAAACCTTGAACCCATTGAGAGTCAGCACCTGCTCCTTCCTTCTGCCAGCCCCTGGCAATCACCAGCCAACTTCTGTTTCTCTGGATTTGCCCATTCTGGACACCTGTTGTGAAGAGACTCGTACACAGTGCGTGACTTTTTTCGTGACCTTTGGTGCCGGCATCTTTCACGTCCAAGGCTCATTCAGGTTGGAACACATGTTCTTTTGCTCCTTTTTACAGCTGAGTGATATTCCATTGTGTACATGTTTTCTTTATCCATTCATCTGTTGACACCTGGGCTGTTTCTACTATTATGAATAGTGCCACTATGAAGATTCTTGCATAAATTTTTCTTTGTAAAAATGTTTTCAATTTTATTGGGCATATGCATAGGAGTGAAATTGCTGGGTCCGTACGGTGATTTTATGCTTAACTTTTCTGAGGAACTGCCAGACTTTTCCAAACCAACTATAGCATTTTACTTCCCCTCCTACTAGCGATAAAGATTTCAGTTTTCCCCAATTCACCAACATGTCACTGTCCAATACTGGGGGGATTTACCCATCTCGGTGGTTATGAAGTGGTATCTCACGGTGGTTTTGATTTCCATTTCTAAGACGACGAAGTCTGTTAAACATCTCATGTGCTTTTTAAGGCATTTATGTCTTTCTTTGGAGAATGTATTCAAATCCTTTGTACATTTTTAATTTGGATTTTTTTTGTTGTTGTTAAAAGAGTTTTTAAATATATTCTTGATATCAGGCCCTTATTGGGATAATGTGTCCTGTTCTGTGGGTTGTCTTTTTACTTTAATAGTATCCTCTGAAATGAACATTTAATTTTGATACCATCTTTTTCCCTTCAGTTGCTTGTTATGCTTTAGACGTCTCATCTAAGGAAACATTGCCTAATCCAATGTAACAGTTTCACCAGGAATCGCCCCAAAAACTGTCATCGGCTGAACTGCCCCTCCACCCAAGATTCCCATGTTAAAATCACAACCCCAGAAACTCAAAATGTCACTGTATTTAGATACAGGGCCTTTAACTTGGCAATTTAGGTCCCATCAGATCTTAAGAGTAGGCCCCGATCCAGTATGACTGGTGTTCTTTTAAGAGAATTTAGACACACAGTCCTCAGTGCTGCACACACATAAGAGAAACCTGTGAGGACACAAAGATGCCATCTACACAGCACAGGGTAGGCCTCAGAGAATCCAACCCTGTCCGTACCTTGACCCCAGGCTTCCAGCCTCCAGAACAAAAGAAATAAAATGCTGTTGTTTAAGCCGCACGGTCTGTGGTGCCCGTTATGGTACCCAGCAGAGTGACAGAATGGGTCTCACAGTCAGCTCCTTATGCTGGATCCATTTTGAGCTTTGTGTCTAAGGTGAGGAAGGGTCCAGCCCATGCTTTTCCATGTGGATACCCCAGTTGTCCCCGCACCATTGAGTTGTGAAAGGAAAAAAATAAAGCAACCCTTACGTCCTTTCTCCATCAACAGATGAGAAGATACACTGAAGAATCATGGACAATTTTGTCAATTTAAGCCAGTGGTTTTCAAACTTTTGGGTCTCAGGAACACTTTGCACTTTATTAAAGACCACAGAAAGCTTTCTCATGAGGCCAGGAGTGGTGGCTCATACCTGTAATCCCACCATTTTGGGAGGCAGAGGCAGGTGGATCACTTGAGGTCAGGAGTTTGAGACCAGCCTGGCCAACATGGTGAAACCCTGTCTCTACTAAAATACAAAAATTAGCTGGTGGGGACACCTGTAGTCCCAGCTACTAGGGAAGCTGAGGCAGGAGAATCGCTTGAACTCAGGAGGCAGAGGTTGAAGTGAGCTGAGGTCACACCTCTGCACTCCAGCATGGGTGGCAGAGCAAGACTCCGTCTCAAAAAAAAAAAAAAAAAAGTAACAATTTAGTTCATTTTACAATGATAAAGTCATTACATCTTAACACAGTCTTAAAGAAGAAACCATTTTCCAAAATAAGCAGCAGCGTGGCAACAGTTTGTGCTGCTGTGAAAACACCTAACATCTCTGCACCTCACACAGCAGGATTCTCATGCCTGCATCTGCGTTCAGTGGGCTGCAGAGCCGTGGCTGAAGTTTATGAAGAAAGTCCAACCCCGTGCTGATATACAATTAGGAAGAAATATTTTCATTGTGTTTTCAGATCATTTTAGGTATTCTCTGCTGCCAAACGTAACAAGCAGCACTTCCATACAGGCTGTCAATGCAGAGTCTGAGCTCTGATTGACAGGCCTTTCTGCTCCAATTCCTTCTATCTAAGTCGACTGCTCCATCCTGCACTTGAATGGCTTTTACCAGCACATGATTTTGTAATCACACATTGGTTAGAAAACACTGGTTCAGAGTTATGAACAGCTTCCACATTTCATTATATGTCAAAAAAAAAAAAAAAAAAAAAAAAAAAAACCACATCAATATCACAATTGATCAGATGAGAAAGTGGTGGACCCAAGATTTTTGTATTTTAATATTCACTGGAAAGCTCAAATGTCTATCACTGGGAATAATGTAAGGTACTTTCCTTGAGATGAAAGAGTCGTTTTGTTCATTTTTCAGGCCACACCTGCAAATGCCTCCATCTGAAGTGGCATCGTTTGTAAGTCATTCTTTACATAAAGAAGGCCGTTAGTGGAAGAAGTGGTTCTGCAGGTTCATAGCTCAGAGGCACCAGTGCTCTCCC
>NW_022325225.1:0-3039 GCF_002776525.5 Piliocolobus tephrosceles | reverse complement strand
AACACTGTCCTGAGCCCAGTTGGGGAGCTCTCCCACCCGGCTCGTTTTATGGGTGTGTGAGAGTTCCAGGTTCGAACCTGTAATAAAGATCCTTGCTGTTTGGCTTTGACTCTGGACTCTGGTGGTCTTCTCAGGGGAATAAACGGTCTGGGCATAACAAATGGGGGCTCGTCCGGGATTTCCCCCAAGCCCACCAGACCTCCAAGTCAACGGATCTTAATCTGTAAGTAAGCCGGCTTTGTCTTTGTCTCTGTCTCTGTCTCTGTCTGTCTTCCTGAAATTTCGTGAAATCTGTGATCTGTATTGGTCTGTACTGTAGGTGGCATGGTCTTGGCGGACGTGCTAAAAGACAGCCACTTGGGACTGGTGGGAGACGTCCCCCGGTGCCCATCTGGGGGCCTCCACACTTGCTTGCCCCGTCTGACTCAGGTCGGAAGTTACGTCCGACACGCGCTCGCAAATGCTCATCGTTTACCATTGTCTGTCTGTTATTGTTAAGTGTTAAGTCTAAAAAGAAACATAAAACCTCTCCTTCTCTTCCAGGACCAGACCTGTCAGATATTCCCCTCTGCTTAACATTCATTTTCATCTCTCCTTCTCCTTGTAGGAACAGTCCAAAAATGGGCAGCGCCCAGAGCACGCCGCTTTCCCTCCTTGTTAACAATTTCAAAGATGTAAAGGCCCGGGGGCATGACCTAAGTGTAGAACTAAAAAAAGGAAAGCTAGTTACTTTCTGCCGCTCGGAGTGGCCCACCTTCGGTGTAGGGTGGCCCTCCGAAGGAACTTTCTGTCTCTCCACTATTATTAAGGTAAAAACTAAGATTTTCCTACCAGGGCGGTCAGGACATCCTGATCAAATTCCTTATATTCTAGTGTGGCAGGATCTCGTGGAAAACCCACCGCCCTGGATGACCCTGTTCATCCCTGAGCCCTGCAAGGTCCTAGTAACGTGACCTACGAGACAAAGGACCCCCTCTGCTCCTTCGGCCCCTGTGCTGCCAGATAGCCAGGACCCCCTATCGTTAGAACCCACACTTCCCCCACCATATCCGCACCCCATCCCACAGGCCCTGGTCCCCCAGGGTGCCTCCATGGAGGAACACGGGGACCGAGAAGCAGAAGCAGCCGAAAGCGAAAGTAATCCGGGGGGGCCGGCCGGCCGAACACGAGGCCGCGTGCAGCATGACCAAGCTTCCCGACTCCCCGACTCTACTGTGGCCCTGCCCCTCAGAGAGATAGGATCGCTCGATGATACCGGGCTCCCCCCATCTCATGTATTGGCCTTTTTCCACTAGTGATTTGTACAATTGGAAGTCCCAAAATGCTCGGTTCTCAGATAATCCCAAAGATCTAACCTCGTTGTTAGATAGTGTCATGTTTACTCACCAGCTGACCTGGGATGACTGTCAACAGCTCCTCTGAATCCTGTTCACAATGGAGGAGCGGGAAAGGATCCAGGTTGAGGCCAGGAAGCTGGTTCCAGGAGATGATGGCCAGCCAACTGCAAATCCTGACCTCATCAACACGGCTTTTCCTTTGACCCGACCCAGATGGGATTACAACACGGCAGAAGGTAGGGGACGACTGCTCATTTATCGCCAGACTCTAATGGCGGGTCTCCGGGCTGCAGCTCACAAGCCCACCAATTTAGCTAAAGTGTACACTGTACTACAGGGTAAGGTAGAAAGTCCTGCTGCTTATCTAGAAAGACTAATGGAAGCTTTCAGACAGTTTACCCCTATGGACCCAGAGGCATCAGAGAATCAGGCAACCGTAGTAATGTCCTTTGTAAACCAGGCAGCACCAGATATTAAAAGAAAACTCCAGAAATTAGAAGGTTTGGAGGGAAAGCAGATTCAGGATCTCCTTCAGATAGCTCAACGAGTTTATAATAATAGAGACACCCCAGAAGAAAAGCAATTTAAAGCAACTAAAGAGATGACCAAAGTCCTGGTGGCAGCTTTCCCCCAGGTGGGAAACGCCCAATACAGGAAACAAACGGCACAAGGCTCCAGGCAGAGATTAGAAAAAGATCAGTGTGCCTATTGTAAGGAGCACGGTCACTGGATTAAAGACTGCCCAAAGAAAAAGAAACCAGCCAATCAGACAGATCAGACCTCCATCATCGTTACCCAGGACTCTGAATAGGGGAGACGGGGTTCGGAGCCCCTTCCCGAACCCAGGGTAACTTTGCAAGTGCAGGGGTCCCCGGTTCACTTTCTGGTTGATACCGGGGCAGAACGCTCAGTTCTAACAAAACCAATTGGAAAGATGTCCAAAAACTCATCTTGGGTGCACGGGGCCACAGGCATCAAAAAATACCCCTGGACAACTCAGAGGACTGTGGACTTAGGAACGGGAAGAGTATCCCATTCCTTCCTAGTCATCCCAGAAAGCCCCTGCCCCCTATTAGGGAGGGACTTATTAACAAAAATGGGGGCCCAAATCCACTTTGAGCCAGAAGGGCCCAAGATAACTGACTCCCCAAACAGGCCAATATCAATCCTGACTGTCACCTTAGAAGATGAGTACAGACTCCATCAGGAGCAAAAGTCCCCTGATCAGGAAATTGACTCTTGGCTCCAGCGCTTCCCTGAAGCGTGGGCAGAAACTGGGGGCTTGGGGCTAGCTAAACATCGGCCTGCCATATTTGTCGAAGTTAAGCCGGGGACGGATCCGGTTCGGGTTCGGCAATATCGTATGCCCCTAGAGGCGAGAGAAGGGATTACGCCTCACATCCGCCGGCTTTTAGACCAGGGAGTCCTACAGGCTTGCCACTCATCCTGGAATACTCCACTGTTACCTGTTCGCAAACCCAACAGTATGGATTATAGGCCAGTGCAAGATTTAAGAGAAGTTAATAAAAGGGTCATGGACATACACCCCACTGTGCCCAATCCATACACCCTTTTAAGTGCCTTACATCCAGAAAAACAGTGGTATACCGTTCTTGATCTAAAAGATGCTTTCTTCAGCCTTCCTCTGGCTCCCAAAAGTCAAGAACTCTTTGCATTTGAATGGACTGATCCTGAGAGAGGC
>NW_022325224.1:0-3039 GCF_002776525.5 Piliocolobus tephrosceles | reverse complement strand
GCCTCTCTCAGGATCAGTCCATTCAAATGCAAAGAGTTCTTGACTTTTGGGAGCCAGAGGAAGGCTGAAGAAAGCATCTTTTAGATCAAGAACGGTATACCACTGTTTTTCTGGATGTAAGGCACTTAAAAGGGTGTATGGATTGGGCACAGTGGGGTGTATGTCCATGACCCTTTTATTAACTTCTCTTAAATCTTGCACTGGCCTATAATCCATACTGTTGGGTTTGCGAACAGGTAACAGTGGAGTATTCCAGGATGAGTGGCAAGCCTGTAGGACTCCCTGGTCTAAAAGCCGGCGGATGTGAGGCGTAATCCCTTCTCTCGCCTCTAGGGGCATACGATATTGCCGAACCCGAACCGGATCCGTCCCCGGCTTAACTTCGACAAATATGGCAGGCCGATGTTTAGCTAGCCCCAAGCCCCCAGTTTCTGCCCACGCTTCAGGGAAGCGCTGGAGCCAAGAGTCAATTTCCTGATCAGGGGACTTTTGCTCCTGATGGAGTCTGTACTCATCTTCTAAGGTGACAGTCAGGATTGATATTGGCCTGTTTGGGGAGTCAGTTATCTTGGGCCCTTCTGGCTCAAAGTGGATTTGGGCCCCCATTTTTGTTAATAAGTCCCTCCCTAATAGGGGGCAGGGGCTTTCTGGGATGACTAGGAAGGAATGGGATACTCTTCCCGTTCCTAAGTCCACAGTCCTCTGAGTTGTCCAGGGGTATTTTTTGATGCCTGTGGCCCCGTGCACCCAAGATGAGTTTTTGGACATCTTTCCAATTGGTTTTGTTAGAACTGAGCGTTCTGCCCCGGTATCAACCAGAAAGTGAACCGGGGACCCCTGCACTTGCAAAGTTACCCTGGGTTCGGGAAGGGGCTCCGAACCCCGTCTCCCCTATTCAGAGTCCTGGGTAACGATGATGGAGGTCTGATCTGTCTGATTGGCTGGTTTCTTTTTCTTTGGGCAGTCTTTAATCCAGTGACCGTGCTCCTTACAATAGGCACACTGATCTTTTTCTAATCTCTGCCTGGAGCCTTGTGCCGTTTGTTTCCTGTATTGGGCGTTTCCCACCTGGGGGAAAGCTGCCACCAGGACTTTGGTCATCTCTTTAGTTGCTTTAAATTGCTTTTCTTCTGGGGTGTCTCTATTATTATAAACTCGTTGAGCTATCTGAAGGAGATCCTGAATCTGCTTTCCCTCCAAACCTTCTAATTTCTGGAGTTTTCTTTTAATATCTGGTGCTGCCTGGTTTACAAAGGACATTACTACGGTTGCCTGATTCTCTGATGCCTCTGGGTCCATAGGGGTAAACTGTCTGAAAGCTTCCATTAGTCTTTCTAGATAAGCAGCAGGACTTTCTACCTTACCCTGTAGTACAGTGTACACTTTAGCTAAATTGGTGGGCTTGTGAGCTGCAGCCCGGAGACCCGCCATTAGAGTCTGGCGATAAATGAGCAGTCGTCCCCTACCTTCTGCCGTGTTGTAATCCCATCTGGGTCGGGTCAAAGGAAAAGCCGTGTTGATGAGGTCAGGATTTGCAGTTGGCTGGCCATCATCTCCTGGAACCAGCTTCCTGGCCTCAACCTGGATCCTTTCCCGCTCCTCCATTGTGAACAGGATTCAGAGGAGCTGTTGACAGTCATCCCAGGTCAGCTGGTGAGTAAACATGACACTATCTAACAACGAGGTTAGATCTTTGGGATTATCTGAGAACCGAGCATTTTGGGACTTCCAATTGTACAAATCACTAGTGGAAAAAGGCCAATACATGAGATGGGGGGAGCCCGGTATCATCGAGCGATCCTATCTCTCTGAGGGGCAGGGCCACAGTAGAGTCGGGGAGTCGGGAAGCTTGGTCATGCTGCACGCGGCCTCGTGTTCGGCCGGCCGGCCCCCCCGGATTACTTTCGCTTTCGGCTGCTTCTGCTTCTCGGTCCCCGTGTTCCTCCATGGAGGCACCCTGGGGGACCAGGGCCTGTGGGATGGGGTGCGGATATGGTGGGGGAAGTGTGGGTTCTAACGATAGGGGGTCCTGGCTATCTGGCAGCACAGGGGCCGAAGGAGCAGAGGGGGTCCTTTGTCTCGTAGGTCACGTTACTAGGACCTTGCAGGGCTCAGGGATGAACAGGGTCATCCAGGGCGGTGGGTTTTCCACGAGATCCTGCCACACTAGAATATAAGGAATTTGATCAGGATGTCCTGACCGCCCTGGTAGGAAAATCTTAGTTTTTACCTTAATAATAGTGGAGAGACAGAAAGTTCCTTCGGAGGGCCACCCTACACCGAAGGTGGGCCACTCCGAGCGGCAGAAAGTAACTAGCTTTCCTTTTTTTAGTTCTACACTTAGGTCATGCCCCCGGGCCTTTACATCTTTGAAATTGTTAACAAGGAGGGAAAGCGGCGTGCTCTGGGCGCTGCCCATTTTTGGACTGTTCCTACAAGGAGAAGGAGAGATGAAAATGAATGTTAAGCAGAGGGGAATATCTGACAGGTCTGGTCCTGGAAGAGAAGGAGAGGTTTTATGTTTCTTTTTAGACTTAACACTTAACAATAACAGACAGACAATGGTAAACGATGAGCATTTGCGAGCGCGTGTCGGACGTAACTTCCGACCTGAGTCAGACGGGGCAAGCAAGTGTGGAGGCCCCCAGATGGGCACCGGGGGACGTCTCCCACCAGTCCCAAGTGGCTGTCTTTTAGCACGTCCGCCAAGACCATGCCACCTACAGTACAGACCAATACAGATCACAGATTTCACGAAATTTCAGGAAGACAGACAGAGACAGAGACAGAGACAAAGACAAAGCCGGCTTACTTACAGATTAAGATCCGTTGACTTGGAGGTCTGGTGGGCTTGGGGGAAATCCCGGACGAGCCCCCATTTGTTATGCCCAGACCGTTTATTCCCCTGAGAAGACCACCAGAGTCCAGAGTCAAAGCCAAACAGCAAGGATCTTTATTACAGGTTCGAACCTGGAACTCTCACACACCCATAAAACGAGCCGGGTGGGAGAGCTCCCCAACTGGGCTCAGGACAGTGTT
>NW_022325223.1:0-2804 GCF_002776525.5 Piliocolobus tephrosceles | reverse complement strand
CAGTGGCTGCTGGGTGGCCTCCTTGCCTCCGGATAATCGCGGCCACCACCTTAATGGTCAAAGACGCTGATAAACTGACCATGGGCCAAGAATTGCAGGTCACTACCCCACATGCCATTGAAGGCGTACTCAGACAACCACCTGATCGGTGGCTTAGCAATGCCCGGCTCACCCACTACCAGGGACTGCTACTAAACCCCCTCAGAATAACTTTCACGCCCCCAACGGCCCTAAACCCCACGTCCCTACTGCCAAATCCGGACTTGGAGAGCCCACTCCACAGCTGTTCCGAGATATTGGCCCAGGTACGCGGAGTCAGAGAAGACCTACAGGACCGGCCATTGCCAGACGCTGACCTCGTCTGGTTCACTGATGGAAGCAGCTTCGTTCACCAAGGCCAGAGGTATGCAGGGGCAGCTATGACGTCAGAGACTGAGGTAATTTGGGCGGAACCCTTACCCCCAGGGACATCGGCCCAGAGAGCTGAACTGGTAGCGCTCACCCAAGCCCTCACCTTAGGGGCAGAGAAAAAACAAACAGTATACACGGATAGCCGCTATGCTTTTGCTACTGCGCACATACATGGGGCCATCTACAGAGAAAGAGGACTATTGACAGCTAAAGGGAGAGAGATAAAAAACAAACAAGAAATCCTAGCCCTGTTAACTGCCTTGTGGAAACCAAAGAAATTGGCTATTGTACATTGCCCTGGGCATCAGAAACCAACCACGCCAATTGCTCGAGGCAACTTCTTAGCCGACCAAACCGCACGGGGCATAGCAAAGGCTCCTAGTCAGCTCCTTGCACTCCAGCTACCTGATCCAGGCACGCGAGACTTGCCATGTTTTCCCGACTATTCCAAACAGAATCGTGAGTGGATGGACACGCTTCCCCTAAAACAGGTTCAGAATGGGTGGTGGACTGATATCAATGACCAAACCATCCTACCAGAAAAATTAGGACGGCAGGTATTGGAACACATCCACCGGACAACCCACCTGGGGGCCCGGCGAATGATAGACTTAATCAGGCACGCCAAGTTCAGAATCAGGCGCATAGTTGAACTGGCCAGCAATATTACAACAAATTGCAAAGTCTGCCAACTGAACAATGCTCACCCCCAAACCCAGGCCACTACAGGGACTAGGTTTAGAGGAACTAGGCCCGGCGTCTATTGGGAGATAGATTTCACTGAGGTAAAACCCGGGAAATATGGGTATCAGTACTTACTTGTTTTTGTAGATACTTTTTCAGGATGGACGGAAGCGTTCCCAACTAAGAGAGAAACTGCTCAGGTTGTAACAAAGAAAATCTTGGAAGAAATCCTCCCCAGGTATGGCTTTCCCGTCCAGATAGGGTCAGATAATGGACCGGCCTTCGTTGCTAAGGTAAGTCAGGATTTGGCTTCCATTCTTGGGGCAGATTGGAAACTACATTGTGCTTATAGGCCCCAAAGCTCAGGACAGGTAGAAAGAATGAATCAGACCCTGAAGGAGACCTTAACTAAATTGACTATGGAGACTGGCGCTAATTGGGTAGTACTTCTCCCCTATGCTCTGTTCCAGGCCCGGAATACACCTTACAGACTGGGCCTTACCCCATATGAAATCATGTATGGCAGACCCCCACCCCTGGTTCCCAGTTTAAAAGATGACCTACTCAAATCTGAAACCGAAAATGTCTCTGAGCTCTTGTTCTCCCTACAAGCTTTACAGAAAGTTCACCAGGAAATTTGGCCCAAGCTACGAGAGCTGTACGAAACGGGACCTCCGCCAACACCTCATTCGTTCCAGCCAGGAGACTGGGTCTTAGTCAAGTGCCACCGACAAGAGACTCTCCAGCCCAGGTGGAAAGGACCACTGCAAGTACTCCTGACTACTCCCACCGCTCTCAAAGTAGAAGGCATCGCTTTGTGGATCCACTATACACACGTCAAACCAGTGGAACCAACATCCAACCTTCTTGAGCCATCTGGAGCACCGGTTACATGGACTATAGACAAAGCTAAGAATAATCCCTTAAAGCTAACCCTGTGCCGTAATCTCCCATAGCCATAGCCATGTCTAGCTTACCTATGCTTTTATGCCTCACGCATCTGACTTTTCTCACTGCTGCGCCATCTAATCCCTAATGTCTTTACTGCTTCTGCTTACTATAGGCCCCTGTGTGGTAAATAGAATTCTACAATTTGTCAGAGAGAGGTTTGATACTATCCAACTAATGGTCCTCCGTAGCCATCACCAACCTCTTCTCCACCCAGAAGGAGAAGCTACACTATAAGAGACTGAAGGTCCAGGATTGGACACCCAGTTACTTATGAGAGGGGGAAATGAAAGGGCATAAAAGTGTGTACCCACCCTATTGCTAAACCTTTGTTCTGCTCTCACAATCCTTTTGCCCCTATCTCTGCACATTCTAGAGATTTTGTAAGTTCCTGTTTTTCCTTCTCAGGGGCACGGCAAGGTCACAAGACGCGTTTAAGTAAGGTACACTCATGTTGCAAAACCTGTTGTGAAACCTGTCGCAATATGATTAACTGCCTTTGTGTAAGACTGCTTTCCCGCCTCGGGTTTGCGAAAACAAGCCCTACCCCTGCCCTGCAAGCCCCTGATAAACATCATCAGAATTTCAAAATTAACTGAAATACCAGAAATGGCGGGAACCAATCATAATCAGCCAAATCGCCTTGTTCAAATGTTGGCCAATCATACATCTGATTTGTATAATGACTCTGTGCCTGTTTACCTCAGACTATATAACACTGTCCTGAGCCCAGTTGGGGAGCTCTCCCACCCGGCTCGTTT
>NW_022325222.1:0-2804 GCF_002776525.5 Piliocolobus tephrosceles | reverse complement strand
AAACGAGCCGGGTGGGAGAGCTCCCCAACTGGGCTCAGGACAGTGTTATATAGTCTGAGGTAAACAGGCACAGAGTCATTATACAAATCAGATGTATGATTGGCCAACATTTGAACAAGGCGATTTGGCTGATTATGATTGGTTCCCGCCATTTCTGGTATTTCAGTTAATTTTGAAATTCTGATGATGTTTATCAGGGGCTTGCAGGGCAGGGGTAGGGCTTGTTTTCGCAAACCCGAGGCGGGAAAGCAGTCTTACACAAAGGCAGTTAATCATATTGCGACAGGTTTCACAACAGGTTTTGCAACATGAGTGTACCTTACTTAAACGCGTCTTGTGACCTTGCCGTGCCCCTGAGAAGGAAAAACAGGAACTTACAAAATCTCTAGAATGTGCAGAGATAGGGGCAAAAGGATTGTGAGAGCAGAACAAAGGTTTAGCAATAGGGTGGGTACACACTTTTATGCCCTTTCATTTCCCCCTCTCATAAGTAACTGGGTGTCCAATCCTGGACCTTCAGTCTCTTATAGTGTAGCTTCTCCTTCTGGGTGGAGAAGAGGTTGGTGATGGCTACGGAGGACCATTAGTTGGATAGTATCAAACCTCTCTCTGACAAATTGTAGAATTCTATTTACCACACAGGGGCCTATAGTAAGCAGAAGCAGTAAAGACATTAGGGATTAGATGGCGCAGCAGTGAGAAAAGTCAGATGCGTGAGGCATAAAAGCATAGGTAAGCTAGACATGGCTATGGCTATGGGAGATTACGGCACAGGGTTAGCTTTAAGGGATTATTCTTAGCTTTGTCTATAGTCCATGTAACCGGTGCTCCAGATGGCTCAAGAAGGTTGGATGTTGGTTCCACTGGTTTGACGTGTGTATAGTGGATCCACAAAGCGATGCCTTCTACTTTGAGAGCGGTGGGAGTAGTCAGGAGTACTTGCAGTGGTCCTTTCCACCTGGGCTGGAGAGTCTCTTGTCGGTGGCACTTGACTAAGACCCAGTCTCCTGGCTGGAACGAATGAGGTGTTGGCGGAGGTCCCGTTTCGTACAGCTCTCGTAGCTTGGGCCAAATTTCCTGGTGAACTTTCTGTAAAGCTTGTAGGGAGAACAAGAGCTCAGAGACATTTTCGGTTTCAGATTTGAGTAGGTCATCTTTTAAACTGGGAACCAGGGGTGGGGGTCTGCCATACATGATTTCATATGGGGTAAGGCCCAGTCTGTAAGGTGTATTCCGGGCCTGGAACAGAGCATAGGGGAGAAGTACTACCCAATTAGCGCCAGTCTCCATAGTCAATTTAGTTAAGGTCTCCTTCAGGGTCTGATTCATTCTTTCTACCTGTCCTGAGCTTTGGGGCCTATAAGCACAATGTAGTTTCCAATCTGCCCCAAGAATGGAAGCCAAATCCTGACTTACCTTAGCAACGAAGGCCGGTCCATTATCTGACCCTATCTGGACGGGAAAGCCATACCTGGGGAGGATTTCTTCCAAGATTTTCTTTGTTACAACCTGAGCAGTTTCTCTCTTAGTTGGGAACGCTTCCGTCCATCCTGAAAAAGTATCTACAAAAACAAGTAAGTACTGATACCCATATTTCCCGGGTTTTACCTCAGTGAAATCTATCTCCCAATAGACGCCGGGCCTAGTTCCTCTAAACCTAGTCCCTGTAGTGGCCTGGGTTTGGGGGTGAGCATTGTTCAGTTGGCAGACTTTGCAATTTGTTGTAATATTGCTGGCCAGTTCAACTATGCGCCTGATTCTGAACTTGGCGTGCCTGATTAAGTCTATCATTCGCCGGGCCCCCAGGTGGGTTGTCCGGTGGATGTGTTCCAATACCTGCCGTCCTAATTTTTCTGGTAGGATGGTTTGGTCATTGATATCAGTCCACCACCCATTCTGAACCTGTTTTAGGGGAAGCGTGTCCATCCACTCACGATTCTGTTTGGAATAGTCGGGAAAACATGGCAAGTCTCGCGTGCCTGGATCAGGTAGCTGGAGTGCAAGGAGCTGACTAGGAGCCTTTGCTATGCCCCGTGCGGTTTGGTCGGCTAAGAAGTTGCCTCGAGCAATTGGCGTGGTTGGTTTCTGATGCCCAGGGCAATGTACAATAGCCAATTTCTTTGGTTTCCACAAGGCAGTTAACAGGGCTAGGATTTCTTGTTTGTTTTTTATCTCTCTCCCTTTAGCTGTCAATAGTCCTCTTTCTCTGTAGATGGCCCCATGTATGTGCGCAGTAGCAAAAGCATAGCGGCTATCCGTGTATACTGTTTGTTTTTTCTCTGCCCCTAAGGTGAGGGCTTGGGTGAGCGCTACCAGTTCAGCTCTCTGGGCCGATGTCCCTGGGGGTAAGGGTTCCGCCCAAATTACCTCAGTCTCTGACGTCATAGCTGCCCCTGCATACCTCTGGCCTTGGTGAACGAAGCTGCTTCCATCAGTGAACCAGACGAGGTCAGCGTCTGGCAATGGCCGGTCCTGTAGGTCTTCTCTGACTCCGCGTACCTGGGCCAATATCTCGGAACAGCTGTGGAGTGGGCTCTCCAAGTCCGGATTTGGCAGTAGGGACGTGGGGTTTAGGGCCGTTGGGGGCGTGAAAGTTATTCTGAGGGGGTTTAGTAGCAGTCCCTGGTAGTGGGTGAGCCGGGCATTGCTAAGCCACCGATCAGGTGGTTGTCTGAGTACGCCTTCAATGGCATGTGGGGTAGTGACCTGCAATTCTTGGCCCATGGTCAGTTTATCAGCGTCTTTGACCATTAAGGTGGTGGCCGCGATTATCCGGAGGCAAGGAGGCCACCCAGCAGCCACTG
>NW_022325220.1:430-2748 GCF_002776525.5 Piliocolobus tephrosceles | reverse complement strand
TGGCGGGAACCAATCATAATCAGCCAAATCGCCTTGTTCAAATATCGACCAATCATACATCTGATTTGTATAATGACTCTGTGCCTATTTACCCCAGACTATGTAACACTGTCCTGAGCCCAGTTGGGGAGCTCTCCCGCCCCGCTCGTTTCACGGGTGTGCATGAGAGTTCCAGGTTCGAACCTGTAATAAAGATCCTTGCTGCTTGGCTTTGACTCTGGACTCTAGTGGTCTTCTCCGGGGAATAAATGGTCTGGGCATAACAAATGGGGGCTCGTCCGGGATTTCCCCCAAGCCCAAAAGACCTCCAAGTCAACGGATCTTAATCTGTAAGTAAGCTGGCTTTGTCTTTGTCTCTGTCTCTGAGTGTCTTCCTGAAATTTCGCGAAATCTGTGATCTGAATTAGCCTGTATTGTAGGTGGCACGGTCTGGGCAGACACGCTAAAAGACAGCCACCCGGGACTGGTGGGAGACATCCCCCGGTGCCCATCTGGGGGCCTCCACACTTGGTCGCCCCGTCTGACTCAGGTCGGAAGAGTTAAGTCCGACACACGCTCGCGAATGCTCATCGTTTACCACTGTCTGTCTGTTATTGTTAAGTGTTAAGTCCAAAAAGAAACATAAAACCTCTTCTTCCCTTCCAGGACCGGACCTGTCAGATACTCCCCTCTGCTTAACACTCATTTTCGTCTTTCCTTCTCCTTGTAGGAGCAGTCCAAAAATGGGCAATGCCCAGAGCACGCCACTCTCCCTCCTTGTTAACAATTTTAAAGATGTAAAGGCTCGCAGACGCGACCTAGGTGTAGAACTAAAAAAAGGAAAGCTAGTTACTCTCAGTCGCTCGGAGTGGCCCACCTTCGGCGTAGGGTGGCCCTCCGAAGGGAATTTCTGTCTCTCCACTATTACTGAGGTAAAAGCTAAGGTTTTTCTGCCAGGGGGGTCAGGACACCCTGACCAAATTCCTTATATCCTAGTGTGGCAGAACCTTGCGGAAAACCCACAACCCTGGGTGATTCCATTCATCCCTGAGCCCTGCAAGGTCCTGGTAACGTGACCTACGAGACAAAGGTCTCCCCCTTCTCCCTTGGCCCCTGTGCTGCCAGATAGTCAGGACCCCCTATGGCTGGAACCAACACTTCCCCCACCATATCCACACCCTATCCCACAGGCCCCAGTCCCCCAGGGTGCTTCCGTGGAAGGTGACCGAGAAGCGAGAAGTGGAGGCAACCAAGAGCGAAAGTAATCGGGGGGGCCGACCAGCCGAACACAAGGCCGCATGCAGCAGAACCAAGCCTCCCGACTCCCTGACTCTACCGTAGCCCTGCCCCTCAGAGAAATAGGATCGTCTGACGATACCAGGCTCTCCCGCCTCATGTATTGGCCTTTTTCCACTAGTGATTTGTACAATTGGAAGTCCCAAAATGCTCAGTTCTCAGATAATCCCAAAGATCTAACCTCGTTGTTAGACAGTGTCATGTTTACTCACCAGCCGACCTGGGATGACTGTCAACAGCTCCTCCGAATCCTGTTCACAACGGAGGAGCGGGAAAGAATCCAAGTCGAGGCCAGAAAGCTGGTTCCAGGAGATGATGGCCAGCCAACTGCAAATCCTGATCTCATTAACGCGGCTTTCCCGTTGACCCGACCCAGATGAGATTACAACACGGCAGAAGGTAGGGGACGACTGCTCATTTATCGCCAGACTCTAATGGCAGGTCTCTGGGCAGCAGCTCGCAAGCCCACCAATTTAGCGAAAGTATACTCTGTGCTACAAGGTGGCCGGGCGCGGTGGCTCAAGCCTGTAATCCCAGCACTTTGGGAGGCCGAGAGGGGCGGATCACGAGGTCAGGAGTTCGAGACCATCCTGGCTAACACGGTGAAACCCCGTCTCTACTAAAAAATACAAAAAGCTAGCCGGGCGAGGTGGCGGGCGCCTGTAGTCCCAGCTACTCGGGAGGCTGAGGCAGGAGAATGGCATAAACCTGGGAGGCGGAGCTTGCAGTGAGCTGAGATCCGGCCACTGCACTCCAGCCAGGGCGACAGAGCAAGACTCCGTCTCAAAAACAAAAAAAACAAAAAAAAAAAAAAAACAAGGTAAGACAGAAAGCCCCGCGGTATATTTAGAGAGACTAATGGAAGCTTTCAGACAGTTTACCTCTATGGACCCGGAAGCACCAGAGAATCAGGCAGCTGTGGTAATGTCCTTTGTGAACCAGGCAGCACCAGATATTAAGAGAAAACTCCAGAAATTAGAGGGCTTAGAAGGGAAGCAAATTCAGGATCTCCTCCAGATGGCCCAGCGAGTTTATAACAATAG
>NW_022325220.1:0-330 GCF_002776525.5 Piliocolobus tephrosceles | reverse complement strand
GGGATACTCCAGAAGAAAAGCAATTTAAAGCAACTAAAGAGATGACCAAAGTCTTGGTGGCAGCTTTCCCCCAGGCGGGAAACGCCCAATACAGGAAACAAATGGCACAAGGCTCCAGGCAGAAATTAGAAAAAGATCAGTGTGCCTATTGTAAAGAATGTGGTCACTGGATTAAAGGCTGCCCAAAGAAAAAGAAACCAGCCAGTCAGACAGATCAGACCTCCATCCTTGTTACCCAGGACTCTGAATAGGGGAGACGGGGTTCGGAGCCCCTCCCCGAACTCAGGGTAACTTTGCAAGTGGAGGGGTCCCCGGTTCACTTTCTGGTCG
>NW_022325219.1:2418-2748 GCF_002776525.5 Piliocolobus tephrosceles | reverse complement strand
CGACCAGAAAGTGAACCGGGGACCCCTCCACTTGCAAAGTTACCCTGAGTTCGGGGAGGGGCTCCGAACCCCGTCTCCCCTATTCAGAGTCCTGGGTAACAAGGATGGAGGTCTGATCTGTCTGACTGGCTGGTTTCTTTTTCTTTGGGCAGCCTTTAATCCAGTGACCACATTCTTTACAATAGGCACACTGATCTTTTTCTAATTTCTGCCTGGAGCCTTGTGCCATTTGTTTCCTGTATTGGGCGTTTCCCGCCTGGGGGAAAGCTGCCACCAAGACTTTGGTCATCTCTTTAGTTGCTTTAAATTGCTTTTCTTCTGGAGTATCCC
>NW_022325219.1:0-2318 GCF_002776525.5 Piliocolobus tephrosceles | reverse complement strand
CTATTGTTATAAACTCGCTGGGCCATCTGGAGGAGATCCTGAATTTGCTTCCCTTCTAAGCCCTCTAATTTCTGGAGTTTTCTCTTAATATCTGGTGCTGCCTGGTTCACAAAGGACATTACCACAGCTGCCTGATTCTCTGGTGCTTCCGGGTCCATAGAGGTAAACTGTCTGAAAGCTTCCATTAGTCTCTCTAAATATACCGCGGGGCTTTCTGTCTTACCTTGTTTTTTTTTTTTTTTTGTTTTTTTTGTTTTTGAGACGGAGTCTTGCTCTGTCGCCCTGGCTGGAGTGCAGTGGCCGGATCTCAGCTCACTGCAAGCTCCGCCTCCCAGGTTTATGCCATTCTCCTGCCTCAGCCTCCCGAGTAGCTGGGACTACAGGCGCCCGCCACCTCGCCCGGCTAGCTTTTTGTATTTTTTAGTAGAGACGGGGTTTCACCGTGTTAGCCAGGATGGTCTCGAACTCCTGACCTCGTGATCCGCCCCTCTCGGCCTCCCAAAGTGCTGGGATTACAGGCTTGAGCCACCGCGCCCGGCCACCTTGTAGCACAGAGTATACTTTCGCTAAATTGGTGGGCTTGCGAGCTGCTGCCCAGAGACCTGCCATTAGAGTCTGGCGATAAATGAGCAGTCGTCCCCTACCTTCTGCCGTGTTGTAATCTCATCTGGGTCGGGTCAACGGGAAAGCCGCGTTAATGAGATCAGGATTTGCAGTTGGCTGGCCATCATCTCCTGGAACCAGCTTTCTGGCCTCGACTTGGATTCTTTCCCGCTCCTCCGTTGTGAACAGGATTCGGAGGAGCTGTTGACAGTCATCCCAGGTCGGCTGGTGAGTAAACATGACACTGTCTAACAACGAGGTTAGATCTTTGGGATTATCTGAGAACTGAGCATTTTGGGACTTCCAATTGTACAAATCACTAGTGGAAAAAGGCCAATACATGAGGCGGGAGAGCCTGGTATCGTCAGACGATCCTATTTCTCTGAGGGGCAGGGCTACGGTAGAGTCAGGGAGTCGGGAGGCTTGGTTCTGCTGCATGCGGCCTTGTGTTCGGCTGGTCGGCCCCCCCGATTACTTTCGCTCTTGGTTGCCTCCACTTCTCGCTTCTCGGTCACCTTCCACGGAAGCACCCTGGGGGACTGGGGCCTGTGGGATAGGGTGTGGATATGGTGGGGGAAGTGTTGGTTCCAGCCATAGGGGGTCCTGACTATCTGGCAGCACAGGGGCCAAGGGAGAAGGGGGAGACCTTTGTCTCGTAGGTCACGTTACCAGGACCTTGCAGGGCTCAGGGATGAATGGAATCACCCAGGGTTGTGGGTTTTCCGCAAGGTTCTGCCACACTAGGATATAAGGAATTTGGTCAGGGTGTCCTGACCCCCCTGGCAGAAAAACCTTAGCTTTTACCTCAGTAATAGTGGAGAGACAGAAATTCCCTTCGGAGGGCCACCCTACGCCGAAGGTGGGCCACTCCGAGCGACTGAGAGTAACTAGCTTTCCTTTTTTTAGTTCTACACCTAGGTCGCGTCTGCGAGCCTTTACATCTTTAAAATTGTTAACAAGGAGGGAGAGTGGCGTGCTCTGGGCATTGCCCATTTTTGGACTGCTCCTACAAGGAGAAGGAAAGACGAAAATGAGTGTTAAGCAGAGGGGAGTATCTGACAGGTCCGGTCCTGGAAGGGAAGAAGAGGTTTTATGTTTCTTTTTGGACTTAACACTTAACAATAACAGACAGACAGTGGTAAACGATGAGCATTCGCGAGCGTGTGTCGGACTTAACTCTTCCGACCTGAGTCAGACGGGGCGACCAAGTGTGGAGGCCCCCAGATGGGCACCGGGGGATGTCTCCCACCAGTCCCGGGTGGCTGTCTTTTAGCGTGTCTGCCCAGACCGTGCCACCTACAATACAGGCTAATTCAGATCACAGATTTCGCGAAATTTCAGGAAGACACTCAGAGACAGAGACAAAGACAAAGCCAGCTTACTTACAGATTAAGATCCGTTGACTTGGAGGTCTTTTGGGCTTGGGGGAAATCCCGGACGAGCCCCCATTTGTTATGCCCAGACCATTTATTCCCCGGAGAAGACCACTAGAGTCCAGAGTCAAAGCCAAGCAGCAAGGATCTTTATTACAGGTTCGAACCTGGAACTCTCATGCACACCCGTGAAACGAGCGGGGCGGGAGAGCTCCCCAACTGGGCTCAGGACAGTGTTACATAGTCTGGGGTAAATAGGCACAGAGTCATTATACAAATCAGATGTATGATTGGTCGATATTTGAACAAGGCGATTTGGCTGATTATGATTGGTTCCCGCCA
>NW_022325218.1:0-2315 GCF_002776525.5 Piliocolobus tephrosceles | reverse complement strand
TGGCGGGAACCAATCATAATCAGCCAAATCGCCTTGTTCAAATATCGGCCAATCATACATCTGATTTGTATAATGACTCTGTGCCTATTTACCCCAGACTATATAACACTGTCCTGAGCCCAGTTGGGGAGCTCTCCCGCCCCGCTCGTTTCACGGATGTGCGTGATAGTTCCAGGTTCGAACCTGTAATAAAGATCCTTGCTGCTTGGCTTTGACTCTGGACTCTGGTGGTCTTCTCCGGGGAATAAACGGACTGGGCATAACAAATGGGGGCTCGTCCGGGATTTCCCCCAAGCCCATCAGACCTCCAAGTCAACGGATCTTAATCTGTAAGTAAGCCGGTTTTGTCCTTGTCTCTGTCTCTGTCTCTGTCTGTCTTCCTGAAACTTCGCGCAATCTGTGATCTGTACTAGTCTGTATTGTAAGTGGCACAGTCTTGGTGGACGCGCTAAAAAACAGCCACTTGGGACTGGTGGGAGACGTCCCCCGGTGCCCATTTGGGGGCCTCCACATTTGGTTGCCCCATCTGACTCAGGTCGGAAGTTAAGTCCGACACGCGCTCGCGAATGCTCATCGTTTACCACTGTCTGTCTGTTATTGTTAAGTGTTAAGTCCAAAAAGAAACATAAAACCTCTTCTTCCCTTCCAGGACCGGACCTGTGAGATACTCCCCTCTGCTTAACACTCATTTTCGTCTCTCCTTCTCCTTGTAGGAGCAGTCCAAAAATGGGCAACGCCCAGAGCACGCCACTCTCCCTCCTTGTTAACAATGTCAAAGATGTAAAGGCTAGGGGACATGACCTAAGTGTAGAACTGAAAAAAAAGGAAAGCTAGTTACTTTCTGCCACTCGGAGTGGCCCACCTTCGGCGTAGGGTAGCCCTCCGAAGGGACTTTCTGTCTCGCCACTATTACTGAGGTAAAAGCTAAGATCTTCCTGCCAGGGCGGTCAGGGCATCCCAATCAAATTCCTTATACTCTAGTGTGGCAGGATCTCGTGGAGAACCCACCGCCCTGGTTGACCCCATTCATTCCTGAGCCCTGCAAGGTCCTAGTAACGCGACCTGCAAGACAAAGGACCCCCTCTGCTCCCTTGGCCCCTGTGCTGCCAGATAGTCAGGACCCCCTATCGATGGAACCAACACTTCCCCCACCATACCCGCACCCTATCCCGCAGGTCCTGGTCCACCAGGGTGCCTCCGGGGAGGAACAAGGGGACCGAGACGCTGAAGCAGCCAAAAGCAAAAGTAACTCGGGGGGGCCGGCCGGCCGAACACAAGGCTGCATGCAGCATGACCAAGCTTCCCGACTCCCTGACTCTACTGTGGCCCTGCCCCTCAGAGAAATAGGGTCACACGATGATACTGGGCTCCCCCGTCTCATGTATTGGCCTTTTTCTACTAGTGATTTGTACAATTGGAAGTCCCAAAATGCTCGGTTTTCAGATAATCCCAAAGATCTAACCTCCTTGTTAGACAGTGTCATGTTTACTCACCAGCCAACCTGGCATGACTGTCAACAGCTCCTCCGAATCCTGTTCACAACAGAAGAACGGGAAAGGATCCAGGTTGAGGCCAGGAAGCTGGTCCTGGGAGATCATGGCCAGCCAACTGCAAGTCCTGACCTCATCAACGCAGCTTTTCCTTTAACCCGACCCAGATGGGATTACAACACGGCAGAAGGTAGGGGACGACTGCTCATTTATCACCAGACTCTAATGGCAGGTCTCCGGGCAGCAGCTCGCAAGCCCACTAATTTAGCTAAAGTGTACACTGTACTACAGGGTAAGGCAGAAAGTCCTGCTGCTTATCTAGAAAGACTAATGGAAGCTTTCAGACAGTTTACCTCTATGGAACCAGAGGCACCAGAGAATCAGGCAGCCATAGTAATGTCCTTTGTAAACCAGGCAGCACCAGATATTAGAAGAAAACTCCAGAAATTAGAAGGTTTGGAGGGAAAGCAGATTCAGATTCTCCTTCAGATAGCTCAACGAGTTTATAATAATAGAGATACCCCAGAA
This sequence comes from Piliocolobus tephrosceles, assembly GCF_002776525.5. Lineage (NCBI taxonomy): Eukaryota > Metazoa > Chordata > Mammalia > Primates > Cercopithecidae > Piliocolobus > Piliocolobus tephrosceles. The sequence continues at coordinate 297 of NW_022325218.1, read as the reverse complement.
GAAAAGCAATTTAAAGCAACTAAGGAAATGACCAAAGTCTTGGTGGCAGCTTTCCCCCAGGCGGGAAACGCCCAATACAGGAAACAAATGGCACAAGGCTCCAGGCAGAAATTAGAAAAAGATCAGTGTGCCTATGTAAAGAACGCGGTCACTGGATTAAAGACTGCCCAAAGAAAAAGAAACCAGCCAGTCAGACAGATCAGACCTCCATCCTTGTTACCCAGGACTCTGAATAGGGGAGACGGGGTTCGGAGCCCCTCCCCGAACCCAGGGTAACTTTGCAAGTGGAGGGGTCCC
>NW_022325217.1:0-2315 GCF_002776525.5 Piliocolobus tephrosceles | reverse complement strand
GGGACCCCTCCACTTGCAAAGTTACCCTGGGTTCGGGGAGGGGCTCCGAACCCCGTCTCCCCTATTCAGAGTCCTGGGTAACAAGGATGGAGGTCTGATCTGTCTGACTGGCTGGTTTCTTTTTCTTTGGGCAGTCTTTAATCCAGTGACCGCGTTCTTTACATAGGCACACTGATCTTTTTCTAATTTCTGCCTGGAGCCTTGTGCCATTTGTTTCCTGTATTGGGCGTTTCCCGCCTGGGGGAAAGCTGCCACCAAGACTTTGGTCATTTCCTTAGTTGCTTTAAATTGCTTTTCTTCTGGGGTATCTCTATTATTATAAACTCGTTGAGCTATCTGAAGGAGAATCTGAATCTGCTTTCCCTCCAAACCTTCTAATTTCTGGAGTTTTCTTCTAATATCTGGTGCTGCCTGGTTTACAAAGGACATTACTATGGCTGCCTGATTCTCTGGTGCCTCTGGTTCCATAGAGGTAAACTGTCTGAAAGCTTCCATTAGTCTTTCTAGATAAGCAGCAGGACTTTCTGCCTTACCCTGTAGTACAGTGTACACTTTAGCTAAATTAGTGGGCTTGCGAGCTGCTGCCCGGAGACCTGCCATTAGAGTCTGGTGATAAATGAGCAGTCGTCCCCTACCTTCTGCCGTGTTGTAATCCCATCTGGGTCGGGTTAAAGGAAAAGCTGCGTTGATGAGGTCAGGACTTGCAGTTGGCTGGCCATGATCTCCCAGGACCAGCTTCCTGGCCTCAACCTGGATCCTTTCCCGTTCTTCTGTTGTGAACAGGATTCGGAGGAGCTGTTGACAGTCATGCCAGGTTGGCTGGTGAGTAAACATGACACTGTCTAACAAGGAGGTTAGATCTTTGGGATTATCTGAAAACCGAGCATTTTGGGACTTCCAATTGTACAAATCACTAGTAGAAAAAGGCCAATACATGAGACGGGGGAGCCCAGTATCATCGTGTGACCCTATTTCTCTGAGGGGCAGGGCCACAGTAGAGTCAGGGAGTCGGGAAGCTTGGTCATGCTGCATGCAGCCTTGTGTTCGGCCGGCCGGCCCCCCCGAGTTACTTTTGCTTTTGGCTGCTTCAGCGTCTCGGTCCCCTTGTTCCTCCCCGGAGGCACCCTGGTGGACCAGGACCTGCGGGATAGGGTGCGGGTATGGTGGGGGAAGTGTTGGTTCCATCGATAGGGGGTCCTGACTATCTGGCAGCACAGGGGCCAAGGGAGCAGAGGGGGTCCTTTGTCTTGCAGGTCGCGTTACTAGGACCTTGCAGGGCTCAGGAATGAATGGGGTCAACCAGGGCGGTGGGTTCTCCACGAGATCCTGCCACACTAGAGTATAAGGAATTTGATTGGGATGCCCTGACCGCCCTGGCAGGAAGATCTTAGCTTTTACCTCAGTAATAGTGGCGAGACAGAAAGTCCCTTCGGAGGGCTACCCTACGCCGAAGGTGGGCCACTCCGAGTGGCAGAAAGTAACTAGCTTTCCTTTTTTTTCAGTTCTACACTTAGGTCATGTCCCCTAGCCTTTACATCTTTGACATTGTTAACAAGGAGGGAGAGTGGCGTGCTCTGGGCGTTGCCCATTTTTGGACTGCTCCTACAAGGAGAAGGAGAGACGAAAATGAGTGTTAAGCAGAGGGGAGTATCTCACAGGTCCGGTCCTGGAAGGGAAGAAGAGGTTTTATGTTTCTTTTTGGACTTAACACTTAACAATAACAGACAGACAGTGGTAAACGATGAGCATTCGCGAGCGCGTGTCGGACTTAACTTCCGACCTGAGTCAGATGGGGCAACCAAATGTGGAGGCCCCCAAATGGGCACCGGGGGACGTCTCCCACCAGTCCCAAGTGGCTGTTTTTTAGCGCGTCCACCAAGACTGTGCCACTTACAATACAGACTAGTACAGATCACAGATTGCGCGAAGTTTCAGGAAGACAGACAGAGACAGAGACAGAGACAAGGACAAAACCGGCTTACTTACAGATTAAGATCCGTTGACTTGGAGGTCTGATGGGCTTGGGGGAAATCCCGGACGAGCCCCCATTTGTTATGCCCAGTCCGTTTATTCCCCGGAGAAGACCACCAGAGTCCAGAGTCAAAGCCAAGCAGCAAGGATCTTTATTACAGGTTCGAACCTGGAACTATCACGCACATCCGTGAAACGAGCGGGGCGGGAGAGCTCCCCAACTGGGCTCAGGACAGTGTTATATAGTCTGGGGTAAATAGGCACAGAGTCATTATACAAATCAGATGTATGATTGGCCGATATTTGAACAAGGCGATTTGGCTGATTATGATTGGTTCCCGCCA
>NW_022325216.1:0-2227 GCF_002776525.5 Piliocolobus tephrosceles | reverse complement strand
GGCCCAGAGAGCCGAACTGGTAGCGCTCACCCAAGCCCTCACCTTAGGGGCAGAGAAAAAACTAACAGTATACACGGATAGCCGCTATGCTTTTGCTACTGCACACATACATGGGGTCATCTACAGAGAAAGAGGACTATTGACAGCTGAAGGAAGAGAGACAAAAACAAACAAGAAATCCTAGCCCTGTTAACTGCCTTGTGGAAACCAAAGAAATTGGCTATTGTACATTGCCCTGGGCATCAGAAACCAACCACGCCAATTGCTCGAGGCAACTTCTTAGCCGACCAAACCGCACGGAGCATAGCAAAGGCTCCCAGTCAGCTCCTTGCACTCCAGCTCCCTGATCCAGGCCCGCGAGACTTGCCATGTTTTCCCGACTATCCCGAACAGGATCGCGAGTGGATGGACACGCTTCCCCTAAAACAGGTTCAGAATGGGTGGTGGACTGATATCAATGACCAAACCATCCTACCAGAAAAATTAGGATGGCAGGTATTGGAACACACCCACCGGACAACCCACCTGGGGGCCCGGCAAATGATAGACTTAATCAGGCACGCCAAGTTCAGAATCAGGCGCATAGCTGAACTGGCCAGCAATATTACAACAAATTGCAAAGTCTGCCAACTGAACAACGCTTACCCCCAAACCCAGGCCACTATAGGGACTAGGTTTAGAGGAACTAGGCCCGGCATCTATTGGGAGATAGATTTCACTGAAATAAAACCCGGGAAATATGGGTATCAGTATTTACTTGTTTTTGTAGATACTTTTTCAGGATGGATGGAAGCGTTCCCAACTAAGAGAGAAACTGCTCAGGTTGTAGCAAAGAAAATTTTGGAAGAAATCCTCCCCAGGTATGGCTTCCCCGTCCAGATAGGGTCAGATAATGGACCGGCCTTCGTTGCTAAGGTAAGTCAGGATTTGGCTTCCATTCTTGGGGCAGATTGGAAATTACATTGTGCTTATAGGCCCCAAAGCTCAGGACAGGTAGAAAGGATGAATCGGACTCTGAAGGAGACCTTAACTAAATTGACCATGGAGACTGGCGCTAATTGGCTAGTACTTCTCCCCTACGCTCTGTTCCGAGCCGGTAACACCCCCTACAGGCTAGGCCTTACCCCATATGAAATCATGTATGGCAGACCCCCACCCCTGGTTCCCAGTTTAAAAGATGACCTCCTCAAATCTGAAACCGAAAATGTTTCTGAGCTCTTGTTCTCCCTACAAGCCTTACAGAAAATTCACCAGGAAATTTGGCCCAAGCTACGAGAGCTGTACGAAACGGGACCTCCGCCAACACCTCATTCGTTCCAGCCAGGAGACTGGGTCTTAGTCAAGCGCCACCGACAAGAGACTCTCCAGCTCAGGTGGAAAGGACCACTGCAAGTACTCCTGACTACTCCCACCGCTCTCAAAGTAGAAGGCATCGCTTCGTGGATCCACTACACACACGTCAAACCAGTGGACCCAACATTCGACCTTCTTGAGCCGTCTGGAGCACCGGTTACATGGACTATAGACAAAGCTAAGAATAATCCCTTAAAGCTAACCCTGTGCCGTAATCCCCCATAGCCATAGCCATGTCTAGCTTACCTATGCTTTTATGCCTCACGCATCTGACTTTTCTCACTGCTGCGCCGTCTAATCCCTAATGTCTTTACTGCTTCTGCTTACTATAGGCCCCTGTGTGGTAAATAGAATTCTACAATTTGTCAGAGAGAGGTTTGATACTATCCAACTAATGGTCCTCCGTAGCCATCACCAACCTCTTCTCCACCCAGAAGGAGAAGCTACACTATAAGAGACTGAAGGTCCAGGATTGGACACCCAGTTACTTATGAGAGGGGGAAATGAAAGGGCATAAAAGTGTGTACCCACCCTATTGCTAAACCTTTGTTCTGCTCTCACAATCCTTTTGTCCCTATCTCGGCACATTCTAGAGATTTTGTAAGTTCCTGTTTTTCTTTCTGAGGCACGGCAAGGTCACAAGACGCGTTTAAGTAAGGTACACCCATGTTGCAAAACAAGCCCTGTAAAACCTGTCGCAATATGATTAACTGCCTTTGTGTAAGACTGCTTTCCCACCTCGGGTTTGTGAAAACAATCCCTACCCCTGCCCTGCAAGCCCCTGATAAACGTCATCAGAATTTCCAAATTAACTGAAATACCAGAAATGGCGGGAACCAATCATAATCAGCCAAATCGCCTTGTTCAAATATCG
>NW_022325215.1:0-2227 GCF_002776525.5 Piliocolobus tephrosceles | reverse complement strand
CGATATTTGAACAAGGCGATTTGGCTGATTATGATTGGTTCCCGCCATTTCTGGTATTTCAGTTAATTTGGAAATTCTGATGACGTTTATCAGGGGCTTGCAGGGCAGGGGTAGGGATTGTTTTCACAAACCCGAGGTGGGAAAGCAGTCTTACACAAAGGCAGTTAATCATATTGCGACAGGTTTTACAGGGCTTGTTTTGCAACATGGGTGTACCTTACTTAAACGCGTCTTGTGACCTTGCCGTGCCTCAGAAAGAAAAACAGGAACTTACAAAATCTCTAGAATGTGCCGAGATAGGGACAAAAGGATTGTGAGAGCAGAACAAAGGTTTAGCAATAGGGTGGGTACACACTTTTATGCCCTTTCATTTCCCCCTCTCATAAGTAACTGGGTGTCCAATCCTGGACCTTCAGTCTCTTATAGTGTAGCTTCTCCTTCTGGGTGGAGAAGAGGTTGGTGATGGCTACGGAGGACCATTAGTTGGATAGTATCAAACCTCTCTCTGACAAATTGTAGAATTCTATTTACCACACAGGGGCCTATAGTAAGCAGAAGCAGTAAAGACATTAGGGATTAGACGGCGCAGCAGTGAGAAAAGTCAGATGCGTGAGGCATAAAAGCATAGGTAAGCTAGACATGGCTATGGCTATGGGGGATTACGGCACAGGGTTAGCTTTAAGGGATTATTCTTAGCTTTGTCTATAGTCCATGTAACCGGTGCTCCAGACGGCTCAAGAAGGTCGAATGTTGGGTCCACTGGTTTGACGTGTGTGTAGTGGATCCACGAAGCGATGCCTTCTACTTTGAGAGCGGTGGGAGTAGTCAGGAGTACTTGCAGTGGTCCTTTCCACCTGAGCTGGAGAGTCTCTTGTCGGTGGCGCTTGACTAAGACCCAGTCTCCTGGCTGGAACGAATGAGGTGTTGGCGGAGGTCCCGTTTCGTACAGCTCTCGTAGCTTGGGCCAAATTTCCTGGTGAATTTTCTGTAAGGCTTGTAGGGAGAACAAGAGCTCAGAAACATTTTCGGTTTCAGATTTGAGGAGGTCATCTTTTAAACTGGGAACCAGGGGTGGGGGTCTGCCATACATGATTTCATATGGGGTAAGGCCTAGCCTGTAGGGGGTGTTACCGGCTCGGAACAGAGCGTAGGGGAGAAGTACTAGCCAATTAGCGCCAGTCTCCATGGTCAATTTAGTTAAGGTCTCCTTCAGAGTCCGATTCATCCTTTCTACCTGTCCTGAGCTTTGGGGCCTATAAGCACAATGTAATTTCCAATCTGCCCCAAGAATGGAAGCCAAATCCTGACTTACCTTAGCAACGAAGGCCGGTCCATTATCTGACCCTATCTGGACGGGGAAGCCATACCTGGGGAGGATTTCTTCCAAAATTTTCTTTGCTACAACCTGAGCAGTTTCTCTCTTAGTTGGGAACGCTTCCATCCATCCTGAAAAAGTATCTACAAAAACAAGTAAATACTGATACCCATATTTCCCGGGTTTTATTTCAGTGAAATCTATCTCCCAATAGATGCCGGGCCTAGTTCCTCTAAACCTAGTCCCTATAGTGGCCTGGGTTTGGGGGTAAGCGTTGTTCAGTTGGCAGACTTTGCAATTTGTTGTAATATTGCTGGCCAGTTCAGCTATGCGCCTGATTCTGAACTTGGCGTGCCTGATTAAGTCTATCATTTGCCGGGCCCCCAGGTGGGTTGTCCGGTGGGTGTGTTCCAATACCTGCCATCCTAATTTTTCTGGTAGGATGGTTTGGTCATTGATATCAGTCCACCACCCATTCTGAACCTGTTTTAGGGGAAGCGTGTCCATCCACTCGCGATCCTGTTCGGAATAGTCGGGAAAACATGGCAAGTCTCGCGGGCCTGGATCAGGGAGCTGGAGTGCAAGGAGCTGACTGGGAGCCTTTGCTATGCTCCGTGCGGTTTGGTCGGCTAAGAAGTTGCCTCGAGCAATTGGCGTGGTTGGTTTCTGATGCCCAGGGCAATGTACAATAGCCAATTTCTTTGGTTTCCACAAGGCAGTTAACAGGGCTAGGATTTCTTGTTTGTTTTTGTCTCTCTTCCTTCAGCTGTCAATAGTCCTCTTTCTCTGTAGATGACCCCATGTATGTGTGCAGTAGCAAAAGCATAGCGGCTATCCGTGTATACTGTTAGTTTTTTCTCTGCCCCTAAGGTGAGGGCTTGGGTGAGCGCTACCAGTTCGGCTCTCTGGGCC
>NW_022325214.1:0-1306 GCF_002776525.5 Piliocolobus tephrosceles | reverse complement strand
GGGAAGAGTATCCCATTCCTTCCTAGTCATCCCAGAAAGCCCCTGCCCCCTATTAGGGAGGGACTTGTTAACACAAATGGGGGCCCAAATCCACTTTGAGCCAGAAGGGCCCAAGATAACTGACTCCCAAAACAGGCCAATATCTATCCTGACTGTCACCTTAGAGGATGAGTACAGACTCCATCAGGAGCAAAAGCCCCCTGATCAGGAAATTGACTCTTGGCTCCAGCGCTTCCCTGAAGCGTGGGCAGAAACTGGGGGCTTGGGGCTAGCTAAACATCGGCCTGCCATATTTGTCGAAGTTAAGCCGGGGACGGATCCGGTTCGGGTTCGGCAATATCCCATGCCCCTAGAGGCAAAAGAAGGAATTACGCCCCATATCCGCCGACTCCTAGACCAGGGAGTCCTACGGGCTTGCCACTCATCCTGGAATATTCCACTGTTACCTGTTCGTAAACCCAACAGTATGGATTATAGGCCAGTGCAAGATTTAAGAGAAGTTAATAAAAGGGTCATGGACATACACCCCACTGTGCCCAATCCATACACCCTTTTAAGTGCTTTACATCCAGAAAAACAGTGGTATACCATTCTTGATCTAAAAGATGCTTTCTTCAGCCTTCCTCTGGCTCCCTAAAGTCAAGAACTCTTTGCATTTGAATGGACTGATCCTGAGAGAGGCATCAACGGTCAGCTGACATGGACCAGACTGCCACAAGGATTCAAGAACTCGCCAACCCTGTTCGATGAAGCCCTTCATGAAGATCTGGGTGAGTACCGGTGGTAGCACCCTGAAATAACTCTTTTGCAGTATGTTGATGATCTCTTAATAATGACCAGATCCCCAGAAGCTTGTGTACAAGGGACTGAAAACCTCCTAAAGACTTTGGGGGAGCTAGGCTACCGAGCCTCAGCAACAAAGGCCCAGATCTGCAAGTCAGAGGTAACCTACCTGGGATACCAATTAAAAGGGGGGGCAGCGCTGGTTAACCAGATCCCGGAAGGAAACAGTCCTGCGCATCCCTAGACCCCAGTCGACACGGCAAGTGAGAGAATTCCTGGGGTCGGCAGGGTTCTGTAGGTTATGGATACCCGGGTTTGCAGAGTTAGCCAAGCCCCTATACCAGGCAACAAAAGAACGGCAGCCCTTCAATTGGACGGAAGAGGCTGAGCTGACCTTCCAACAGATCAAAACTGCTCTGCTATCAGCCCCAGTGTTGGGACTCCCTGATGTCTCCAAGCCCTTCCACCTATATGTGGATGAAAGCCGGGGTGTAGCTAAAGCAGTACTGACTCAGTATTTAGG
>NW_022325213.1:0-1306 GCF_002776525.5 Piliocolobus tephrosceles | reverse complement strand
CCTAAATACTGAGTCAGTACTGCTTTAGCTACACCCCGGCTTTCATCCACATATAGGTGGAAGGGCTTGGAGACATCAGGGAGTCCCAACACTGGGGCTGATAGCAGAGCAGTTTTGATCTGTTGGAAGGTCAGCTCAGCCTCTTCCGTCCAATTGAAGGGCTGCCGTTCTTTTGTTGCCTGGTATAGGGGCTTGGCTAACTCTGCAAACCCGGGTATCCATAACCTACAGAACCCTGCCGACCCCAGGAATTCTCTCACTTGCCGTGTCGACTGGGGTCTAGGGATGCGCAGGACTGTTTCCTTCCGGGATCTGGTTAACCAGCGCTGCCCCCCCTTTTAATTGGTATCCCAGGTAGGTTACCTCTGACTTGCAGATCTGGGCCTTTGTTGCTGAGGCTCGGTAGCCTAGCTCCCCCAAAGTCTTTAGGAGGTTTTCAGTCCCTTGTACACAAGCTTCTGGGGATCTGGTCATTATTAAGAGATCATCAACATACTGCAAAAGAGTTATTTCAGGGTGCTACCACCGGTACTCACCCAGATCTTCATGAAGGGCTTCATCGAACAGGGTTGGCGAGTTCTTGAATCCTTGTGGCAGTCTGGTCCATGTCAGCTGACCGTTGATGCCTCTCTCAGGATCAGTCCATTCAAATGCAAAGAGTTCTTGACTTTAGGGAGCCAGAGGAAGGCTGAAGAAAGCATCTTTTAGATCAAGAATGGTATACCACTGTTTTTCTGGATGTAAAGCACTTAAAAGGGTGTATGGATTGGGCACAGTGGGGTGTATGTCCATGACCCTTTTATTAACTTCTCTTAAATCTTGCACTGGCCTATAATCCATACTGTTGGGTTTACGAACAGGTAACAGTGGAGTATTCCAGGATGAGTGGCAAGCCCGTAGGACTCCCTGGTCTAGGAGTCGGCGGATATGGGGCGTAATTCCTTCTTTTGCCTCTAGGGGCATGGGATATTGCCGAACCCGAACCGGATCCGTCCCCGGCTTAACTTCGACAAATATGGCAGGCCGATGTTTAGCTAGCCCCAAGCCCCCAGTTTCTGCCCACGCTTCAGGGAAGCGCTGGAGCCAAGAGTCAATTTCCTGATCAGGGGGCTTTTGCTCCTGATGGAGTCTGTACTCATCCTCTAAGGTGACAGTCAGGATAGATATTGGCCTGTTTTGGGAGTCAGTTATCTTGGGCCCTTCTGGCTCAAAGTGGATTTGGGCCCCCATTTGTGTTAACAAGTCCCTCCCTAATAGGGGGCAGGGGCTTTCTGGGATGACTAGGAAGGAATGGGATACTCTTCCC
>NW_022325212.1:0-1270 GCF_002776525.5 Piliocolobus tephrosceles | reverse complement strand
ATCACTGTGCCTGGCAATTCTGCTTGACTCAAAACTAGTAAGTATGGACTGAACCCCTCCCTGTGTCAGGCACTAAGTTGGGTCCAGTGGAGTAGCAGTGGTGAATAAGACCTGACCTCTGCCTGTGCCAAGAGACAGTATGGGGCAACAGTGATGGCATGGCTTTTGGGACCAGGCCAACCCTATTCCTTACTTGTTCTGTGTGCTTGGACTTATTATTTCACTGAATATTTTTTGCCTTAGTTTCCTTATCTGTAAGATGAAGATGAATAATGGCATCATTTTAAAGGATTATTTAGTGAATAAAGGAAATAATCCATGTGGAACACTCATCATGGAGTTTGGCAGATAGGAGTACCCTCCAAAATGTTAGCTGCAATTATTATTCATAAAAGGAAGTTCCCGATTTATGGGGAAAAGACACACAGGCAAGCAAGTCTACATATCAGCCTGGCTGGGAAGTGCCCTATCACAGGGATCAGTTAGTGCTTTGGGAACAGAGACAGAGTTGCTATTCTGAATGAAGGACTTGGGAGACATTGTAGAGGAACAGGCATTTGAGGTAAATTTTAAATAATTGTGAGAAATGGAGCAAAATCCTCACTGGATCATTTCCATTGCCCTTTGATTAATGTAACAAGTATCCTCATGACTTTCCAAGAATAGGAGTTTGATTTTTCTTTTATTCACATTTTGGAGGCATCATAGAACTCTACAGGCAACTATTTAATTAGATATAGTCTGTAAATATGAACATGTTAGCATAAAGGACATATTTCTCTAAAATTGCCAAGGGAACACTTCAGTAAGCTTTATTTATGTAGGCACTGAGACTCACACCAAGACCGAGAAACATTCACCCAATAGAAAAGCAAAGGAGGTCCTATGATTTCAGTTGCTTCTCATTTGGAAAGGTATGAGGGAAAGGAGATAGCCCCAGATAACCTGGCTTTAGCCTTCTCATCCAACTATTTCTCCCCATTCTCCAATACAAGGCCTATGCTCTTTAGAAGCTTGTATCTCTGTGGTCCTCCAAAGAGAAATTCATTCCTCACTCAAGCTCTTGCTCATCATGCTCTTTCTCTTCTTTTCTGTCTCTTTGGCCCAGTCAAATCCTACCCAAACTTTGAGACCCACAACAAGGTCGCCCTTGTGGAGGTATATTAACTCCATCTCACAGTCGTGCTTCATTTCTCTCCATCCCTGTCATACTAGCATCCCTCCTGTGGTTTTAGGGTCTATTCCCTTTTGTTGCCATTTATATTTAGTG
>NW_022325211.1:0-1086 GCF_002776525.5 Piliocolobus tephrosceles | reverse complement strand
CCCGTTCCTTACTTGTTCTGTGTGCTTGGACTTATTATTTCACTGAAATATTTTGCCTTAGTTTCCTTATCTGTAAGATGCAGATGAATAATAGCATCATTTTAAAGGACTGTTTAGTGAATAAAGGAAATAATCTATGTGAAACACTCATCATGGAGTTTGGCAGATAGGAGTATCCTCCAAAATGTTAGCTGCAATTATTATTCATAAAAGGAAGTTCCCGATTTATGGGGAAAAGACACACAGGCAAGCAAGTCTACATATCAGCCTGGCTGGGAAGTGCCCCATCACAGGGATCAGTTAGTGCTTTGGGAACAGAGACAGAGGTGCTATTCAGAATGAAGGACTTGGGAGACATTGTAGAGGAACAGGCATTTGAGATAGATTTTAAATAATTGTGAGAAATGGAGCAAAATCCTCACTGGATCATTTCCATTGCCCTTTGATTAATGTAACAAGTATCCTCATGACTTTCCAAGAATAGGAGTTTGATTTTTCTTTTATTCACATTTGGAGGCATCATAAAACTCTACAGGCAACTATTTAATTAGATATATCTGTCAATATGAACATGTTAGCATAAAGGACATATTTCTCTAAAATTGCCAAGGGAACACTTCAGTAAGCTTTAATTATGTAGGCACTGAGACTCACACCAAGACCGAGAAACATTCACCCAATAGGAAAGCAAAGGAGGTCCTATGATTTCAGTTGCTTCTCATTTGGAAAGGTATGAGGGAAAGGAGATAGCCCCAGATAACCTGGCTTTAGCCTTCTCATCTAACTATTTCTCCCCATTCTCCAATACAAGGCCTATGCTCTTTAGAAGCTTGTATCTCTGTGGTCCTCCAAAGAGAAATTCATTCCTCACTCAAGATCTTGCTCATCATGCTCTTTCTCTTCTTTTCTGTCTCTTTGGCCCAGTCAAATCCTACCCAAACTTTGAGACCCACAACAAGATCGCCCTTGTGGAGGTATATTAACTCCATCCCACAGTCGTGCTTCATTTCTCTCCATCCCTGTCATACTAGCATCCCTGCTGTGGTTTTAGGGTCTATTCCCTTTTGTTGCCATTTATATTTAGTG
>NW_022325210.1:0-1785 GCF_002776525.5 Piliocolobus tephrosceles | reverse complement strand
AAAGTTAACAAGGATATCCAGGAATTGAACTCATCTCTGCACCAAGCGGACCTAATAGACGTCTATAGAACTCTCCACCCCAAGTCACCAGAATATACATTCTTCTCAGCACCACATCACACTTATTCCAAAATTGACCACATAATTGGAAGTAAAGCACTCCTCAGCAAATGTAAAAGAACAGAAATTATAATAAACTGTCTCTCAGACCACAGTGCAATCAAACTAGAACTCAGGACTAAGAAACTCAATCAAAACTGCTCAACTACATGGAAACTGAACAACCTGCTCCTGAATGACTACTGGGTACACAATGAAATGAAAGCAGAAATAAGGATGTTCTTTGAAACCAATGAGAACAAGGATACAACATACCAGAATCTCTGGGACACATTTAAAGCAGTGTGTAGAGGGAAATTTATAGCACTAAGTGCCCACAAGAGAAAGCAGGAAAGATCTAAAATTGACACTCTAACATCACAATTAAACGAACTAGAGAGGCAAGAGCAAACGCATTCAAAAGCTAGCAGAAGGTAAGAAATAACTAAGATCAGAGCAGAACTGAAGGAGATAGAGACACAAAAAACCCTCCAAAAAATCAATGAATCCAGGAGTTGGTTTTTTGAAAAGATCAACAAAATTGACAGACCGCTAGCAAGATTAATAAAGAAGAAAAGAGAGAGGAATCAAATAGATGCAATAAAAAATGATAAAGGGGATATCACCACCGACCCCACAGAAATACAAACTACCATCAGAGAATACTATAAACACCTCTACGCAAATCAATTAGAAAATCTAGAAGAAATGGATAATTTCCTGGACACGTACACTCTGCCAAGACTAAACCAGGAAGTAGTTGAATTCCTGAATAGACCAATAGCAGGCTCTGAAATTGAGGCAACAATGAATAGCCTACCCACCAAAAAAAGCCCAGGACCAGATGGGTTCACAGCTGAATTCTACCAGAGGTACAAGGAGGAGCTGGTACCATTCCTTCTGAAACTATTCCAATCAATAGAAAAAGAGTGAATCCTCCCTCTTTTTATGAGGCCAACATCATCCTGATACCAAAGCCTGGCAGAGACACAACAAAAAAAAGAGAATTTTAGACCAATCTCCCTGATGAACATCGATGCAAATATCCTCAATAAAATACTGGCAAACCGGATTCAGCAGCACATCAAAAAGCTTATCCACCATGATCAAGTGGGCTTCATCCCTGGGATGCAAGGCTGGTTCAACATTCGCAAATCAATAAACGTATTCCAGCATATCAACAGAACCAAAGACAAGAACCACATGATTATCTCAATAGATGCAGAAAAGGCTTTTGACAAAATTCAACAGCCCTTCATGCTAAAAACGCTCAACAAATTCGGTATTGATGGAACGTACCTCAAAATAATAAGAGCTATTTATGACAAACCCACAGCTAATATCATACTGAATGGGCAAAAACTGGAAAAGTTCCCTTTGAAAACTGGCACAAGACAGGGATGCCCTCTCTCACCACTCCTATTCAACATAGTGTTGGAAGTTCTGGCTAGGGCAATCAGGCAAGAGAAAGAAATCAAGGGTATTCAGTTAGGAAAAGAGGAAGTCAAATTGTCCCTGTTTGCAGATGACATGATTGTGTATTTAGAAAACCCCATCGTCTCAGCCCAAAATCTTCTTAAGCTGATAAGCAACTTCAGCAAAGTCTCAGGATACAAAATTAATGTGCAAAAATCACAAGCATTCTTATACACCAGTAACAGACAAGCAGAGAGCCAAATCAGGAAT
>NW_022325209.1:0-4602 GCF_002776525.5 Piliocolobus tephrosceles | reverse complement strand
GTCAGAAATTGTGTCTTTTCCTCTTTGTACATGTAACATTGGGTCCCGTATCTGGTACCTAACAAGAGCTCCATGGAAATGAAGTTCTCTGGTTTATGGAGAATAAAAGTATCTTTTTAAAAAGCAATAACATAAGGAAAGATAAACAAAGTATAATAAGACATTGAGAAAAATGGAATGTATTTATTTAGGCTATTCTTATGCTGTTGTATTTTTCTCTGAAGGTATTTATTCCTGATATTTCCTAATGCTGTCCTGAAAATGCTTGTTTACCCACAACTGTTGGCTGACACGTGAAGTTAGAAGTCACCTTTATTTTGCTGACAGAGTCAGGGTCTGTCTACGTAAAATAAACTGCTTTCTTGCTCAATTTTCTGCTTAGACCAAAAGGCTCTGACTCTATAAGAACAGTTATACGGGTTTACCTTCCTATGTACGATGATGTTTCTTTCCCTATTTGCTTATTGTCCTCTTTTAATTTTCTCTCTCCACCACTTCTGTGTGCTACTTGTTTCCTACTCATTTGAAACTTATCTTTTGCAGCCTGTTCTGTAACCTAATTTATGTGTAGAGACTCCTTCCAGCTTGGATTTGAGCCAAATATTATAGAGATTAGAGTTGGTGGTATGTGCGTGTGTGTGCGTACGTACTCAGACCCACACATGTATATTTCAAAACTGGAGAAACAGTGTGTTTGAATTTCTGTCTAGCAGAGTTTATCCACAGATGTTCTTAAAAATAAAGTTCAGCATATATTTCTAGTGCTTGGCAGTGTATTGTAAAAACCATCTTTATTGTGGTAAAGCATGTATAGTTCGCAGAGCCCTTTCTAGAAAGAATCAACATAAATGCAAATATAATTAAAAAATTCAATTGAGATTTATTTTTCTGCCAATTCATTTCATTATTTATTTGTCAAATTTTTCAAGTTTGTAGGATGTTCAACATGGTCAATGCCAAAATAAATATCAGAACACTTAGACAGAAGGTACTAATAGTAGGAAGTTTCTTATTATTAGGTGCTTATGATGTGACAGGCACATTATGGCCTGTGCTGGGTAATTTATATGCATTATTTTTATTTTGTTTTAAATTTATTCATTGATTGGTTTTTAATTTCTATAGTTTTTGGTTACAGGGATAAGGTCTTTAGTGGTGATTTCTGAGATTTTGCACCCCTCACCTGAGCAGTGTAGACTGAACCCAATATGTAGTCTTTTATCTCATTCCCTCTACTGCCCTTTTCCCTCAGTCCCCAAAGTCCATTATATCATTCTTATCCTTTATGTCCTCACAGTTTAGCTACCACTTTTAAGTGAGAACAACTGGATATTTGGTGTTCCATTCCTGAGTTACTTCACTTAGAATTATGGCCTCCAGCTCCATCCAAGTTGCTGCAAAGACCATTATTTCGTCTGTTTTACAGCTGAGTAGTATTCCGTGGTGTATATGTACCACATTTTGTTTATCCACTTGTTAGTTGATGGGCATTTAGGTTGATTCCATATTTTTGCAATTGCAAATTGTGTTGCTGTAAAAAATGCGCATTATTTTTAAACCTGACAAGGCTGCTACCAGGACAGTACTATTGAATTATTGGCTCATTTTACAGCCGAAATAATTGAGGATCAATTGACTCAATGATTGAATAATTTTTCTGGAGTCTGAAAGCCGGCTGTACAGAGAATAACAATTAATCTAGCCTCACATTTTCAGTACTCTGTGATGTTAAAAAGTTAGCAAAAAGTTAAATAGCAGTAATAATAATGATAGTGGCTAATATTTATTTAAATATTAATATTTAATAGTGGTTAATATTTAATCATGTACCAGATGTGATTCTGAGTGCTTTACAGTATTGATTTAATTCTCAAAACTACTTCATGAGATAGATGTTAGTATTGTCACCATTTAGCATTTGAGGGAAATAAAATGCAGAATGGGTAAACACAAATGAAATGTTTTCAAAAAGCTAAGTTATTGATGTTGCACCCAAGAGGGGAGGATTGTCTATTTCTTCTGTTTTTATTTTCATTAATATAGTTGGTTTATACTTTTGCTCTATGAACTCATTATTTTAAGTTGAGTTTGGTAAATTTGAATTTTCTTTTTTTTAGTAATTTTCTATTAGGAATGTAAATATTAATTAGTAATAAATGGAAGTAAAGTGAGGTGGAATAAGAACAGTAACAATGGGCTATTGGTGATTTCCAACTGGTCTTATTGA
Source organism: Piliocolobus tephrosceles (assembly GCF_002776525.5). Classification (NCBI taxonomy): domain Eukaryota; kingdom Metazoa; phylum Chordata; class Mammalia; order Primates; family Cercopithecidae; genus Piliocolobus; species Piliocolobus tephrosceles. The sequence continues at coordinate 2,375 of NW_022325209.1, read as the reverse complement.
TATGAGCCTGTTTGTCACACAAGGTAGAGAGAAGCCTCAGAACCTTTAAATTAAATTATCATGGTGAGATATTTTACTGTGTGGTATACTCCTAACACAACAAACGACTGGAAATAGTTGCACAGGTTTATGTAATTAAACAATTAAAAAATATCAATTGATTATATTGAATGACCACATGCACCTGTAAACACATTGAACAAATAAGCACAAATTTATAGAAGAAAAAAACAAGTATCTGTATTCCTAGTGCTAAGTGATTCAAATTGTATTATTATTCAAATTGTATTATTAATTTTCTGTGAAACCAGATTAACTTTTAAATGGGGAAGATACTGTTCCATAGGATTTTTGTGGAAATTTCCTGAATTGTATCATAATGGACCCCTTTTAATCAGAATTTGCATGTTGATATCATGCTTAACCTTGATGATTCTAATGCTGTGACATCAAAGAGCATTTTGTAAGATATTTTATAGTAAGATTGAAGGATATTTCAGTCTTCTGAATCAAATTCCTCTCATCAAACTTCTCTCAGACAACTTTCTTGTGTTCATAAAAATATGAATACAAATAATAACACATTTGAATTATGGTGTCATTATAAAGATAACTTGTGATTAAAGACTTTTCTAACTTTAGATTTACAAATAAGTCATGATTAGCTTGGAATAAACTATCATTTTTGCAAATTTATTTAATGTAGGAAATAAAGACTTAATAGATACAGGTTTTATACATTCCTGTTAAAGATATATATTTTTTCCATTGCTTAAATGCCTTTATTTCTTTCAGATCAAACTGAAAAGGCAGAATAGCAACTTGATATTTTTGGCTACTAGGGCAGCATTTGGCAGTTTTCAAAAAAGGAAACAGAAATGACTGATGAGTACATAAAAGTTTCACTAGAAGTAAAATAAATGCAAATGAAAACAATGGAATACTATGGTTTCCTATTCAAGTCGAGATATATATGTTGTTGTTGTTTGAAACAGAGTATCACTCTGTTGCTCAGGCTGGAGTGCCAGTGGTGTGATCTTGGCTTACTGCAGCCACCATCTCTGGGGCTCAAGTGATCCTCCCACCTTAGCATCCCAAGGAGCAGGGACTACAGGTATACACCACCATGCCCAGGTAATTTTGTTCATTTTTTAAATAGGGATGGGGTCTCACTATGTTGCACAGGCTAGTCTCAAACTCATTTTAAAAAATGCTTAGCTTAGGTTCTGGCTTGTGATGTGAGGGGCCATGTGCCCCTAGAGGCATCTACTTGGGTTATGCTCCTGACTTGATTGGATAACTCTGTTTTTCTCTAGATGCCATAACAATGGACGTGTGACCGTTTGTCGGAAAAACACAGTTTTCTCAATTGCTTACTGAAGCTCATTCAGGCTGATTGGAGAAGGAAGTCACCTTTCCAGGGGAGTAGGTTGGTTGCAAAAGAGTGCCCAAGGCCAGTTTGCACTGCAGTGGGGGAGCCCTTAGAAAGAATGGAGGTAAAGCAAGGAGGAAGCAACTAGAAAACAACGGAAGGGACTTCAGATGGTGAGGCTTCTATTTAGTACTTATTTCAACTTTAGGCCTCCTGAATGGTAGAGGTGGTTACAGGAAGATACCTGAAACCTTGGTTATATAATAAACTTCCTTCTATGACGGTGAGTCATTTCAGAATAGAAATGATGGAATAATTGGAAATCAAGTTGAAGGCTTAAACAAGTCTGCTGATATCAAACTGTTAGAGCAGCCCTGGAGCTATGGAAATAGAGGCATCTGGATGGAAGTTTGTATCCTGGGTTGGCACAGAGATTCCAGTTGAACCAAAACTCCGTGAGGACCATGCCTAGTAGGTTCAGTAAATGATACTGTCCATTAAAGATCTTCTTGCCTATGAACAAAGGAAGAAAGTTACCTGTCCAGATAAAGCGAATTATAAACTCGCGTATAATCTGACAAAGGCCTAACTAACCCTCATATCCTACACCCTGCACTCTCATTCTAAGACAGCCTGGGTAAACAGCCAGGGCTGGGTTTTCCTTGAGTGGCTGCCAGATGGGGTTAAAAATCTGCTTCTCACCTTCTAGGCTGTAGCAGTGGGGAGTTAATATAAAAAGAAACCACAAGATTTCAAGGGCAGAGGGACCACATCCATCTTCACAATAAAATGTCATTCTCAACCTAGAGCAGAGGCGCTCAAACATGGTATTAGAGATGCATCCCAAGTAATGTTTCTGGTTAGTGGTTTAAATACTGAGTTTTGTAAATGCTTTACTTTTAGAAAGATTAAATTACCGTAGATCACAAGGGTAGCTATACAATGAAGTCACTCTCAGATATTTGTATGCCTTATTGAATGAGAAAAAGGCAGACTTTCAACT
>NW_022325208.1:0-1270 GCF_002776525.5 Piliocolobus tephrosceles | reverse complement strand
CACTAAATATAAATGGCAACAAAAGGGAATAGACCCTAAAACCACAGGAGGGATGCTAGTATGACAGGGATGGAGAGAAATGAAGCACGACTGTGAGATGGAGTTAATATACCTCCACAAGGGCGACCTTGTTGTGGGTCTCAAAGTTTGGGTAGGATTTGACTGGGCCAAAGAGACAGAAAAGAAGAGAAAGAGCATGATGAGCAAGAGCTTGAGTGAGGAATGAATTTCTCTTTGGAGGACCACAGAGATACAAGCTTCTAAAGAGCATAGGCCTTGTATTGGAGAATGGGGAGAAATAGTTGGATGAGAAGGCTAAAGCCAGGTTATCTGGGGCTATCTCCTTTCCCTCATACCTTTCCAAATGAGAAGCAACTGAAATCATAGGACCTCCTTTGCTTTTCTATTGGGTGAATGTTTCTCGGTCTTGGTGTGAGTCTCAGTGCCTACATAAATAAAGCTTACTGAAGTGTTCCCTTGGCAATTTTAGAGAAATATGTCCTTTATGCTAACATGTTCATATTTACAGACTATATCTAATTAAATAGTTGCCTGTAGAGTTCTATGATGCCTCCAAAATGTGAATAAAAGAAAAATCAAACTCCTATTCTTGGAAAGTCATGAGGATACTTGTTACATTAATCAAAGGGCAATGGAAATGATCCAGTGAGGATTTTGCTCCATTTCTCACAATTATTTAAAATTTACCTCAAATGCCTGTTCCTCTACAATGTCTCCCAAGTCCTTCATTCAGAATAGCAACTCTGTCTCTGTTCCCAAAGCACTAACTGATCCCTGTGATAGGGCACTTCCCAGCCAGGCTGATATGTAGACTTGCTTGCCTGTGTGTCTTTTCCCCATAAATCGGGAACTTCCTTTTATGAATAATAATTGCAGCTAACATTTTGGAGGGTACTCCTATCTGCCAAACTCCATGATGAGTGTTCCACATGGATTATTTCCTTTATTCACTAAATAATCCTTTAAAATGATGCCATTATTCATCTTCATCTTACAGATAAGGAAACTAAGGCAAAAAATATTCAGTGAAATAATAAGTCCAAGCACACAGAACAAGTAAGGAATAGGGTTGGCCTGGTCCCAAAAGCCATGCCATCACTGTTGCCCCATACTGTCTCTTGGCACAGGCAGAGGTCAGGTCTTATTCACCACTGCTACTCCACTGGACCCAACTTAGTGCCTGACACAGGGAGGGGTTCAGTCCATACTTACTAGTTTTGAGTCAAGCAGAATTGCCAGGCACAGTGAT
>NW_022325207.1:0-1086 GCF_002776525.5 Piliocolobus tephrosceles | reverse complement strand
CACTAAATATAAATGGCAACAAAAGGGAATAGACCCTAAAACCACAGCAGGGATGCTAGTATGACAGGGATGGAGAGAAATGAAGCACGACTGTGGGATGGAGTTAATATACCTCCACAAGGGCGATCTTGTTGTGGGTCTCAAAGTTTGGGTAGGATTTGACTGGGCCAAAGAGACAGAAAAGAAGAGAAAGAGCATGATGAGCAAGATCTTGAGTGAGGAATGAATTTCTCTTTGGAGGACCACAGAGATACAAGCTTCTAAAGAGCATAGGCCTTGTATTGGAGAATGGGGAGAAATAGTTAGATGAGAAGGCTAAAGCCAGGTTATCTGGGGCTATCTCCTTTCCCTCATACCTTTCCAAATGAGAAGCAACTGAAATCATAGGACCTCCTTTGCTTTCCTATTGGGTGAATGTTTCTCGGTCTTGGTGTGAGTCTCAGTGCCTACATAATTAAAGCTTACTGAAGTGTTCCCTTGGCAATTTTAGAGAAATATGTCCTTTATGCTAACATGTTCATATTGACAGATATATCTAATTAAATAGTTGCCTGTAGAGTTTTATGATGCCTCCAAATGTGAATAAAAGAAAAATCAAACTCCTATTCTTGGAAAGTCATGAGGATACTTGTTACATTAATCAAAGGGCAATGGAAATGATCCAGTGAGGATTTTGCTCCATTTCTCACAATTATTTAAAATCTATCTCAAATGCCTGTTCCTCTACAATGTCTCCCAAGTCCTTCATTCTGAATAGCACCTCTGTCTCTGTTCCCAAAGCACTAACTGATCCCTGTGATGGGGCACTTCCCAGCCAGGCTGATATGTAGACTTGCTTGCCTGTGTGTCTTTTCCCCATAAATCGGGAACTTCCTTTTATGAATAATAATTGCAGCTAACATTTTGGAGGATACTCCTATCTGCCAAACTCCATGATGAGTGTTTCACATAGATTATTTCCTTTATTCACTAAACAGTCCTTTAAAATGATGCTATTATTCATCTGCATCTTACAGATAAGGAAACTAAGGCAAAATATTTCAGTGAAATAATAAGTCCAAGCACACAGAACAAGTAAGGAACGGG
>NW_022325206.1:0-4602 GCF_002776525.5 Piliocolobus tephrosceles | reverse complement strand
AGTTGAAAGTCTGCCTTTTTCTCATTCAATAAGGCATACAAATATCTGAGAGTGACTTCATTGTATAGCTACCCTTGTGATCTACGGTAATTTAATCTTTCTAAAAGTAAAGCATTTACAAAACTCAGTATTTAAACCACTAACCAGAAACATTACTTGGGATGCATCTCTAATACCATGTTTGAGCGCCTCTGCTCTAGGTTGAGAATGACATTTTATTGTGAAGATGGATGTGGTCCCTCTGCCCTTGAAATCTTGTGGTTTCTTTTTATATTAACTCCCCACTGCTACAGCCTAGAAGGTGAGAAGCAGATTTTTAACCCCATCTGGCAGCCACTCAAGGAAAACCCAGCCCTGGCTGTTTACCCAGGCTGTCTTAGAATGAGAGTGCAGGGTGTAGGATATGAGGGTTAGTTAGGCCTTTGTCAGATTATACGCGAGTTTATAATTCGCTTTATCTGGACAGGTAACTTTCTTCCTTTGTTCATAGGCAAGAAGATCTTTAATGGACAGTATCATTTACTGAACCTACTAGGCATGGTCCTCACGGAGTTTTGGTTCAACTGGAATCTCTGTGCCAACCCAGGATACAAACTTCCATCCAGATGCCTCTATTTCCATAGCTCCAGGGCTGCTCTAACAGTTTGATATCAGCAGACTTGTTTAAGCCTTCAACTTGATTTCCAATTATTCCATCATTTCTATTCTGAAATGACTCACCGTCATAGAAGGAAGTTTATTATATAACCAAGGTTTCAGGTATCTTCCTGTAACCACCTCTACCATTCAGGAGGCCTAAAGTTGAAATAAGTACTAAATAGAAGCCTCACCATCTGAAGTCCCTTCCGTTGTTTTCTAGTTGCTTCCTCCTTGCTTTACCTCCATTCTTTCTAAGGGCTCCCCCACTGCAGTGCAAACTGGCCTTGGGCACTCTTTTGCAACCAACCTACTCCCCTGGAAAGGTGACTTCCTTCTCCAATCAGCCTGAATGAGCTTCAGTAAGCAATTGAGAAAACTGTGTTTTTCCGACAAACGGTCACACGTCCATTGTTATGGCATCTAGAGAAAAACAGAGTTATCCAATCAAGTCAGGAGCATAACCCAAGTAGATGCCTCTAGGGGCACATGGCCCCTCACATCACAAGCCAGAACCTAAGCTAAGCATTTTTTAAAATGAGTTTGAGACTAGCCTGTGCAACATAGTGAGACCCCATCCCTATTTAAAAAATGAACAAAATTACCTGGGCATGGTGGTGTATACCTGTAGTCCCTGCTCCTTGGGATGCTAAGGTGGGAGGATCACTTGAGCCCCAGAGATGGTGGCTGCAGTAAGCCAAGATCACACCACTGGCACTCCAGCCTGAGCAACAGAGTGATACTCTGTTTCAAACAACAACAACATATATATCTCGACTTGAATAGGAAACCATAGTATTCCATTGTTTTCATTTGCATTTATTTTACTTCTAGTGAAACTTTTATGTACTCATCAGTCATTTCTGTTTCCTTTTTTGAAAACTGCCAAATGCTGCCCTAGTAGCCAAAAATATCAAGTTGCTATTCTGCCTTTTCAGTTTGATCTGAAAGAAATAAAGGCATTTAAGCAATGGAAAAAATATATATCTTTAACAGGAATGTATAAAACCTGTATCTATTAAGTCTTTATTTCCTACATTAAATAAATTTGCAAAAATGATAGTTTATTCCAAGCTAATCATGACTTATTTGTAAATCTAAAGTTAGAAAAGTCTTTAATCACAAGTTATCTTTATAATGACACCATAATTCAAATGTGTTATTATTTGTATTCATATTTTTATGAACACAAGAAAGTTGTCTGAGAGAAGTTTGATGAGAGGAATTTGATTCAGAAGACTGAAATATCCTTCAATCTTACTATAAAATATCTTACAAAATGCTCTTTGATGTCACAGCATTAGAATCATCAAGGTTAAGCATGATATCAACATGCAAATTCTGATTAAAAGGGGTCCATTATGATACAATTCAGGAAATTTCCACAAAAATCCTATGGAACAGTATCTTCCCCATTTAAAAGTTAATCTGGTTTCACAGAAAATTAATAATACAATTTGAATAATAATACAATTTGAATCACTTAGCACTAGGAATACAGATACTTGTTTTTTTCTTCTATAAATTTGTGCTTATTTGTTCAATGTGTTTACAGGTGCATGTGGTCATTCAATATAATCAATTGATATTTTTTAATTGTTTAATTACATAAACCTGTGCAACTATTTCCAGTCGTTTGTTGTGTTAGGAGTATACCACACAGTAAAATATCTCACCATGATAATTTAATTTAAAGGTTCTGAGGCTTCTCTCTACCTTGTGTGACAAACAGGCTCATATCAATAAGACCAGTTGGAAATCACCAATAGCCCATTGTTACTGTTCTTATTCCACCTCACTTTACTTCCATTTATTACTAATTAATATTTACATTCCTAATAGAAAATTACTAAAAAAAAGAAAATTCAAATTTACCAAACTCAACTTAAAATAATGAGTTCATAGAGCAAAAGTATAAACCAACTATATTAATGAAAATAAAAACAGAAGAAATAGACAATCCTCCCCTCTTGGGTGCAACATCAATAACTTAGCTTTTTGAAAACATTTCATTTGTGTTTACCCATTCTGCATTTTATTTCCCTCAAATGCTAAATGGTGACAATACTAACATCTATCTCATGAAGTAGTTTTGAGAATTAAATCAATACTGTAAAGCACTCAGAATCACATCTGGTACATGATTAAATATTAACCACTATTAAATATTAATATTTAAATAAATATTAGCCACTATCATTATTATTACTGCTATTTAACTTTTTGCTAACTTTTTAACATCACAGAGTACTGAAAATGTGAGGCTAGATTAATTGTTATTCTCTGTACAGCCGGCTTTCAGACTCCAGAAAAATTATTCAATCATTGAGTCAATTGATCCTCAATTATTTCGGCTGTAAAATGAGCCAATAATTCAATAGTACTGTCCTGGTAGCAGCCTTGTCAGGTTTAAAAATAATGCGCATTTTTTACAGCAACACAATTTGCAATTGCAAAAATATGGAATCAACCTAAATGCCCATCAACTAACAAGTGGATAAACAAAATGTGGTACATATACACCACGGAATACTACTCAGCTGTAAAACAGACGAAATAATGGTCTTTGCAGCAACTTGGATGGAGCTGGAGGCCATAATTCTAAGTGAAGTAACTCAGGAATGGAACACCAAATATCCAGTTGTTCTCACTTAAAAGTGGTAGCTAAACTGTGAGGACATAAAGGATAAGAATGATATAATGGACTTTGGGGACTGAGGGAAAAGGGCAGTAGAGGGAATGAGATAAAAGACTACATATTGGGTTCAGTCTACACTGCTCAGGTGAGGGGTGCAAAATCTCAGAAATCACCACTAAAGACCTTATCCCTGTAACCAAAAACTATAGAAATTAAAAACCAATCAATGAATAAATTTAAAACAAAATAAAAATAATGCATATAAATTACCCAGCACAGGCCATAATGTGCCTGTCACATCATAAGCACCTAATAATAAGAAACTTCCTACTATTAGTACCTTCTGTCTAAGTGTTCTGATATTTATTTTGGCATTGACCATGTTGAACATCCTACAAACTTGAAAAATTTGACAAATAAATAATGAAATGAATTGGCAGAAAAATAAATCTCAATTGAATTTTTTAATTATATTTGCATTTATGTTGATTCTTTCTAGAAAGGGCTCTGCGAACTATACATGCTTTACCACAATAAAGATGGTTTTTACAATACACTGCCAAGCACTAGAAATATATGCTGAACTTTATTTTTAAGAACATCTGTGGATAAACTCTGCTAGACAGAAATTCAAACACACTGTTTCTCCAGTTTTGAAATATACATGTGTGGGTCTGAGTACGTACGCACACACACGCACATACCACCAACTCTAATCTCTATAATATTTGGCTCAAATCCAAGCTGGAAGGAGTCTCTACACATAAATTAGGTTACAGAACAGGCTGCAAAAGATAAGTTTCAAATGAGTAGGAAACAAGTAGCACACAGAAGTGGTGGAGAGAGAAAATTAAAAGAGGACAATAAGCAAATAGGGAAAGAAACATCATCGTACATAGGAAGGTAAACCCGTATAACTGTTCTTATAGAGTCAGAGCCTTTTGGTCTAAGCAGAAAATTGAGCAAGAAAGCAGTTTATTTTACGTAGACAGACCCTGACTCTGTCAGCAAAATAAAGGTGACTTCTAACTTCACGTGTCAGCCAACAGTTGTGGGTAAACAAGCATTTTCAGGACAGCATTAGGAAATATCAGGAATAAATACCTTCAGAGAAAAATACAACAGCATAAGAATAGCCTAAATAAATACATTCCATTTTTCTCAATGTCTTATTATACTTTGTTTATCTTTCCTTATGTTATTGCTTTTTAAAAAGATACTTTTATTCTCCATAAACCAGAGAACTTCATTTCCATGGAGCTCTTGTTAGGTACCAGATACGGGACCCAATGTTACATGTACAAAGAGGAAAAGACACAATTTCTGAC
>NW_022325205.1:0-2000 GCF_002776525.5 Piliocolobus tephrosceles | reverse complement strand
AGATATTTGTATGCCTTATTGAATGAGAAAAAGGCAGACTTTCAACTATTAGTACATAAGCATCTTTTGTTACATGTCGACATAGCTAAAAGGTTGAATACTGCTCTTCTAGAAAAAGAGGGAGCCCCTGGGCAAAACAAAGCCTAGGCAGAATGCCAGGGAAGAGATGAGATTTGTGGAGGTAAGCACAGTGTCCCAAAACTGAGGGAAAAAGGAGCTTAGGAAATGTGATGCAAAGTGAACTAAGCAGGAGGCATGTTCATGAGGCTTTAGGAAGCAGGATTAACCCTCTGCATGTTCAAGTGGACATACTGGTACTCTGTATTTATATTAGCACAGAGAAGAAGGCAGTGGAACAGTTAGACCACATTAAAGACTACTGGGTATATACCCAAAGGATTATAAATTATTCTAATACAAAGACACATGCACATGTATGTTTATTGCGGCACTATTCACAATAGCAAAGACTTGGAATCAACCCAAATGTCCATCTGTGACAGACTGGATTAAGAAAATGTGGCACACATACACCATGGAATACTATGCAGCCATAAAAAAGGATGAGTTTGCGTCCTTTGTAGGGACATGGATGCAGCTGGAAACCATCATTCTTAGCAAACTATCACAAGAAGAGAAAACCAAACACCGCATATTCTCACTCATAGGTGGGAACTGAACAATGAGATCACTTGGACTCGGGAAGGGGAACATCACACACTGGGGCCTATCATGGGGAGGGGGGAGGGATTGCATTGGGGAGTTATACATGATATAAATGATGAATTGATGGGTGCTGACGAGTTGATGGGTGCAGCACACCAACATGGCACAAGTATACATATGTAACAAACCTGCACGTTATGCACATGTACCCTAGAACTTAAAGTATAATAAAAAAATAAAATAAAATAAAATCAGTCCCTTTCACTCAAAAAAAAATAATTTATAGAGCAAAACAGAGTGAGCTAAGGTTAATTTGTTATTTGTTATTGAAGAAAGAAAATATTTCTTATAAATTTACTGTAGTTTAAACATGCAGTATTTATAAAGTTTACAGTAGTGTACAATAATGTCCTAGCCCTTCACATTCACTCACCACTCACTGACTCAACGAAAGCAGCTTCCAGTCCTATGAACTCCATTTATGGTAAGTGCCTTTACAGGTGTACCATTTTTTTGTCTTTTATACTGTATTTTTACTGTACCTTTTATATGTTTAGATACAAAAATACTTACTGTTGTGTTACAATTTCCTATAGTATTCAGTACAGTAATGTAGCCTAGGAGTGATAGACTGTGCCATATAGCTTAGGCGTGTAAGTGGCTAGACCATCTAGGTTTGTGGAAGTATACTCTATGATGTTTGCACAACAATGAAATTGCCAAAGATTCATTTTTCAGAATATATGCCTGTCACTGAGCGACACACTACACTACTGTAACCATCTTGTGCTAGAAAAATTAAAAGGCATTCTTTATTCGGAAGGATGCAAAAGATTCTACTTTAAAAAAAAAAAAAAAAGACCAGTTCTTGTGGGGAGCAGATTTATCTTTGGAGGTGGAGTTGGGTACCCCTACCCTCAGTTACTCATGGGAACCTGCGCAGACCAGAAACTTGACGTGCCCACGTCCTTGGTGAAGCCCACATTCTCAAAAATGAACATGTCCTCAACCAGCCAGTGTTCCTGGAGGAGATCACCATCAGGATTGCTGCGTCAGATAGAGCTGGCTTCTTTCTCATGGAGGGAAAGAAAAGGGTGAGCCGCGGCCGAGAGGTACCTGCCGGGTCCTGCCAGCCGGCGGGAGCTCCGGGAGCCGGAATGGGGCGACTCTCTTCCATGTGCCCGCGGAGCAGCGGCCCTGGAAGGCGGCGGGGCCCAGGGCCCGCGCTCGAAGCCGCCCCAGGGGCGGAGGGCCCGGTGCAAGATATTTAAGAATAGCTTATTTCCCCTGCAGTTCAGTATACATTACATATTGAGGTGTATATTGCACATCAT
>NW_022325204.1:0-2000 GCF_002776525.5 Piliocolobus tephrosceles | reverse complement strand
ATGATGTGCAATATACACCTCAATATGTAATGTATACTGAACTGCAGGGGAAATAAGCTATTCTTAAATATCTTGCACCGGGCCCTCCGCCCCTGGGGCGGCTTCGAGCGCGGGCCCTGGGCCCCGCCGCCTTCCAGGGCCGCTGCTCCGCGGGCACATGGAAGAGAGTCGCCCCATTCCGGCTCCCGGAGCTCCCGCCGGCTGGCAGGACCCGGCAGGTACCTCTCGGCCGCGGCTCACCCTTTTCTTTCCCTCCATGAGAAAGAAGCCAGCTCTATCTGACGCAGCAATCCTGATGGTGATCTCCTCCAGGAACACTGGCTGGTTGAGGACATGTTCATTTTTGAGAATGTGGGCTTCACCAAGGACGTGGGCACGTCAAGTTTCTGGTCTGCGCAGGTTCCCATGAGTAACTGAGGGTAGGGGTACCCAACTCCACCTCCAAAGATAAATCTGCTCCCCACAAGAACTGGTCTTTTTTTTTTTTTTTTAAAGTAGAATCTTTTGCATCCTTCCGAATAAAGAATGCCTTTTAATTTTTCTAGCACAAGATGGTTACAGTAGTGTAGTGTGTCGCTCAGTGACAGGCATATATTCTGAAAAATGAATCTTTGGCAATTTCATTGTTGTGCAAACATCATAGAGTATACTTCCACAAACCTAGATGGTCTAGCCACTTACACGCCTAAGCTATATGGCACAGTCTATCACTCCTAGGCTACATTACTGTACTGAATACTATAGGAAATTGTAACACAACAGTAAGTATTTTTGTATCTAAACATATAAAAGGTACAGTAAAAATACAGTATAAAAGACAAAAAAATGGTACACCTGTAAAGGCACTTACCATAAATGGAGTTCATAGGACTGGAAGCTGCTTTCGTTGAGTCAGTGAGTGGTGAGTGAATGTGAAGGGCTAGGACATTATTGTACACTACTGTAAACTTTATAAATACTGCATGTTTAAACTACAGTAAATTTATAAGAAATATTTTCTTTCTTCAATAACAAATAACAAATTAACCTTAGCTCACTCTGTTTTGCTCTATAAATTATTTTTTTTTGAGTGAAAGGGACTGATTTTATTTTATTTTATTTTTTTATTATACTTTAAGTTCTAGGGTACATGTGCATAACGTGCAGGTTTGTTACATATGTATACTTGTGCCATGTTGGTGTGCTGCACCCATCAACTCGTCAGCACCCATCAATTCATCATTTATATCATGTATAACTCCCCAATGCAATCCCTCCCCCCTCCCCATGATAGGCCCCAGTGTGTGATGTTCCCCTTCCCGAGTCCAAGTGATCTCATTGTTCAGTTCCCACCTATGAGTGAGAATATGCGGTGTTTGGTTTTCTCTTCTTGTGATAGTTTGCTAAGAATGATGGTTTCCAGCTGCATCCATGTCCCTACAAAGGACGCAAACTCATCCTTTTTTATGGCTGCATAGTATTCCATGGTGTATGTGTGCCACATTTTCTTAATCCAGTCTGTCACAGATGGACATTTGGGTTGATTCCAAGTCTTTGCTATTGTGAATAGTGCCGCAATAAACATACATGTGCATGTGTCTTTGTATTAGAATAATTTATAATCCTTTGGGTATATACCCAGTAGTCTTTAATGTGGTCTAACTGTTCCACTGCCTTCTTCTCTGTGCTAATATAAATACAGAGTACCAGTATGTCCACTTGAACATGCAGAGGGTTAATCCTGCTTCCTAAAGCCTCATGAACATGCCTCCTGCTTAGTTCACTTTGCATCACATTTCCTAAGCTCCTTTTTCCCTCAGTTTTGGGACACTGTGCTTACCTCCACAAATCTCATCTCTTCCCTGGCATTCTGCCTAGGCTTTGTTTTGCCCAGGGGCTCCCTCTTTTTCTAGAAGAGCAGTATTCAACCTTTTAGCTATGTCGACATGTAACAAAAGATGCTTATGTACTAATAGTTGAAAGTCTGCCTTTTTCTCATTCAATAAGGCATACAAATATCT
>NW_022325203.1:0-2905 GCF_002776525.5 Piliocolobus tephrosceles | reverse complement strand
TATTTATTTAGGCCATTCTTATGCTGTTGTATTTCTCTGAAGGTGTTTATTCCTGATATTTCCTAATGCTGTCCTGAAAATACTTGTTTACCCACAACTATAGGCTGATACATGAAGTTAGAAGTCACCTTTACTTTGCTGACAGAGTCAGTGTCTGTCTACATAAAATAAACTGCTTTCTTGCTCAATTTTCTGCTTAGGCCAAAAGGATCTGACTCTATAAGAACAGTTCTACAGGTTTACCTTCCTACGTACGATGATATTTCTTTCTCTCTCTATTTGCTTATTGTCCTCTTTTAATTTTCTCTCTCCCCCACTTCTGTGTGCTGCTTGTTTCCTACTCATTTGAAACTTAGCTTTGGCAGCCTGTTTTGTAATCTAATTTATGTGTAGAGACTCCTTCCAGCTTAGATTTGAGCCAAATATTATAGAGATTAGAGTTGGTGGTGTGTGTGTGTGTGCACGCACATGTGTATGTGTACAGACTCAGACCCAAACATGTATATTTTAAAACTGGAGAAACAGTGTGTTTGAATTTCTGTCTAGCAGAGCTTATCCATAGATGTTCTTAAAAATAAAGTTCAGCATATATTTCTAGTGCTTGGCAGTACACTGTAAAACCATCTTCATTGTGGTAAAGCATGTATAGTTTGCAGAGCCCTTTCTAGAAAGAATCAACATAATTGCAAATATAATTAAAAAATTCAATTGAGATTTATTTTTCTGCCAATTCATTTTCATTATTTATTTGCCAAATTTTTCAGCTTTGTAGGATGTTCAACATGGTCAATGCCAAAATAAATATCAGAACACTTAGACAGAAGGTACTAATAGTAGGAAGTTTCTTATTATTAGGTGCTAATGATGTCACAGGCACATTGTGGCCTGTGCTGGGTAAATTATATCCATTATTTTTATTTTTATTTTAAAATTTATTCATTGATTGATTTTTAATTTCAATAGTTTTTGGGGTGCAGGTGGTTTTTGGTTACACGGATAAGTTCTTTAGTGGTGATTTCTGAGATTTTGGTGCACCCCTCACCCGAGCAGTGTAGACTGAACCCAGTATGTAGTCTTTTATCTCTCATTCCCCCTACTGCCCTTTTCCCTCAGTCCTCAAAGTCCATTATATCATTCTTATCCTTTATGTTCTCACAGTTTAGCTACCACTTTTAAGTGAGAACATTGGATATTTGGTGTTCCATTCCTGAGTTACTTCACTTAGAATAATGGCCTCCAGCTCCATCCAAGTTGCTGCAAAGGCCATTATTTCGTCTGTTTTACAGCTGAGTAGTATTCCGTGGTGTACATGTACTACATTTTCTTTATCCACTTGTTAGTTGATGGGCATTTAGGTTGATTCCATATTTTTGCAATTGCAAATTATGCTGCTATAAACAATGCGCATTATTTTTAAACCTGACAAGGCTGCTACCAGGACAGTACTATTGAATTATTGGCTTATTTTACAGCTGAAATAATTGAGGATCAAATGACTCAGTGATTGAATAATTTTCCCAAAGTCTGAAAGCCGGCTGTAAAGAGAATAACAATTAATCTAGCCTCACATTTTCAGTACTCTGTGATGTTAAAAAGTTAGCAAAAAGTTAAGTAGCAATAATAATAATAGTGGCTAATATTTATTTAAATATTAATATTTAATAGTGGCTAATATTTAATCATGTACCAGATATGATTCTAAGTGCTTTACAGTATTCATTTAATTCTCAAAACTACTTCATGAGATAGATGTTAGTATTGTCACCATTTAGCATTTGAGGGAAATAAAATGCAGGATGGGAAAACACAAATGAAATGCTGTCAAAAAGCTAAGTTATTGATGTTGCACCCAAGAGGGGAGGATTGTCTATTTCATCAGTTATTATTTTCATTAATATAGTTGGTTTATACTTTTGCTCTATGAACTCATTATTTCTTTTAAGTTGAGTTTGGTAAATTTGAATTTTCTTTTTTAGTAATTTTCTGTTAGGAATGTAAATATTAATTAGTAATAAATGGAAGTAAAGTGAGGTGGAATAAGAACAGTAACAATGGGCTATTGGTGATTTCCAACTGGTCTCATTGATATGAGCCTGTTTGTCACACAACGTAGAGAGAAGCCTCAGAACCTTTAAATTGAATTATCATGGTGAGATATTTTACTGTGTGGTATACTCCTAACACAACAAACGACTGGAAATACTTGCACAGGTTTATGTAATTAAATAATTAAAAAATATCTATTGATTATATTGAATGACCACATGCACCTGTAAACACAATGAACAAATAAGCGCAAATTTATAGAAGAAAAAAACAAATATCTGTATTCCTAGTGGTAAGTAATTCGAATTGTATTATTATTCAAATTGTATTATTAATTTTCTGTGAAACCATATTAACTTTTAAATGGGGAAGATACTGTTCCATAGGATTTTTGTGGAGATTCCCTGAATTGTATCAAAATGGACTCCTTTTAATCAGAATTTGCATGTTGATATCGTGCTTAACCTTGATGATTCTAATGCTGTGAGATCAAAGAGCATTTTGTAAGATATTTTATAGTAAGGTTGAGGGATATTTCAGTCTTCTGAATCAAATTCCTCTCATCAAACTTCTGTCAGACAACTTTCTTGTGTTCATAAAAATATGAATACAAATAATAACACATTTGAATTATGGTATCTTATTATAAAGATAACTTGCGATTAAAGACTTTTCTAACTTTAGATTTACAAATCAGTCATGATTAGTTTGGAATAAACTATCACATTTGCAAATTTATTTAATGTAGGAAATAAAGACTTAATAGATACAGGTTTTATACATTCCTGTTAACGATGTTTAAGAATAGCTTATTTCCACTGCAGTTCAGTATACATTACATATTGAGGTGTATATTGCA
>NW_022325202.1:0-2905 GCF_002776525.5 Piliocolobus tephrosceles | reverse complement strand
TGCAATATACACCTCAATATGTAATGTATACTGAACTGCAGTGGAAATAAGCTATTCTTAAACATCGTTAACAGGAATGTATAAAACCTGTATCTATTAAGTCTTTATTTCCTACATTAAATAAATTTGCAAATGTGATAGTTTATTCCAAACTAATCATGACTGATTTGTAAATCTAAAGTTAGAAAAGTCTTTAATCGCAAGTTATCTTTATAATAAGATACCATAATTCAAATGTGTTATTATTTGTATTCATATTTTTATGAACACAAGAAAGTTGTCTGACAGAAGTTTGATGAGAGGAATTTGATTCAGAAGACTGAAATATCCCTCAACCTTACTATAAAATATCTTACAAAATGCTCTTTGATCTCACAGCATTAGAATCATCAAGGTTAAGCACGATATCAACATGCAAATTCTGATTAAAAGGAGTCCATTTTGATACAATTCAGGGAATCTCCACAAAAATCCTATGGAACAGTATCTTCCCCATTTAAAAGTTAATATGGTTTCACAGAAAATTAATAATACAATTTGAATAATAATACAATTCGAATTACTTACCACTAGGAATACAGATATTTGTTTTTTTCTTCTATAAATTTGCGCTTATTTGTTCATTGTGTTTACAGGTGCATGTGGTCATTCAATATAATCAATAGATATTTTTTAATTATTTAATTACATAAACCTGTGCAAGTATTTCCAGTCGTTTGTTGTGTTAGGAGTATACCACACAGTAAAATATCTCACCATGATAATTCAATTTAAAGGTTCTGAGGCTTCTCTCTACGTTGTGTGACAAACAGGCTCATATCAATGAGACCAGTTGGAAATCACCAATAGCCCATTGTTACTGTTCTTATTCCACCTCACTTTACTTCCATTTATTACTAATTAATATTTACATTCCTAACAGAAAATTACTAAAAAAGAAAATTCAAATTTACCAAACTCAACTTAAAAGAAATAATGAGTTCATAGAGCAAAAGTATAAACCAACTATATTAATGAAAATAATAACTGATGAAATAGACAATCCTCCCCTCTTGGGTGCAACATCAATAACTTAGCTTTTTGACAGCATTTCATTTGTGTTTTCCCATCCTGCATTTTATTTCCCTCAAATGCTAAATGGTGACAATACTAACATCTATCTCATGAAGTAGTTTTGAGAATTAAATGAATACTGTAAAGCACTTAGAATCATATCTGGTACATGATTAAATATTAGCCACTATTAAATATTAATATTTAAATAAATATTAGCCACTATTATTATTATTGCTACTTAACTTTTTGCTAACTTTTTAACATCACAGAGTACTGAAAATGTGAGGCTAGATTAATTGTTATTCTCTTTACAGCCGGCTTTCAGACTTTGGGAAAATTATTCAATCACTGAGTCATTTGATCCTCAATTATTTCAGCTGTAAAATAAGCCAATAATTCAATAGTACTGTCCTGGTAGCAGCCTTGTCAGGTTTAAAAATAATGCGCATTGTTTATAGCAGCATAATTTGCAATTGCAAAAATATGGAATCAACCTAAATGCCCATCAACTAACAAGTGGATAAAGAAAATGTAGTACATGTACACCACGGAATACTACTCAGCTGTAAAACAGACGAAATAATGGCCTTTGCAGCAACTTGGATGGAGCTGGAGGCCATTATTCTAAGTGAAGTAACTCAGGAATGGAACACCAAATATCCAATGTTCTCACTTAAAAGTGGTAGCTAAACTGTGAGAACATAAAGGATAAGAATGATATAATGGACTTTGAGGACTGAGGGAAAAGGGCAGTAGGGGGAATGAGAGATAAAAGACTACATACTGGGTTCAGTCTACACTGCTCGGGTGAGGGGTGCACCAAAATCTCAGAAATCACCACTAAAGAACTTATCCGTGTAACCAAAAACCACCTGCACCCCAAAAACTATTGAAATTAAAAATCAATCAATGAATAAATTTTAAAATAAAAATAAAAATAATGGATATAATTTACCCAGCACAGGCCACAATGTGCCTGTGACATCATTAGCACCTAATAATAAGAAACTTCCTACTATTAGTACCTTCTGTCTAAGTGTTCTGATATTTATTTTGGCATTGACCATGTTGAACATCCTACAAAGCTGAAAAATTTGGCAAATAAATAATGAAAATGAATTGGCAGAAAAATAAATCTCAATTGAATTTTTTAATTATATTTGCAATTATGTTGATTCTTTCTAGAAAGGGCTCTGCAAACTATACATGCTTTACCACAATGAAGATGGTTTTACAGTGTAC
Source organism: Piliocolobus tephrosceles (assembly GCF_002776525.5). Taxonomy (NCBI): domain Eukaryota; kingdom Metazoa; phylum Chordata; class Mammalia; order Primates; family Cercopithecidae; genus Piliocolobus; species Piliocolobus tephrosceles. Next base: position 607 of record NW_022325202.1, on the reverse strand, counting down.
TGCCAAGCACTAGAAATATATGCTGAACTTTATTTTTAAGAACATCTATGGATAAGCTCTGCTAGACAGAAATTCAAACACACTGTTTCTCCAGTTTTAAAATATACATGTTTGGGTCTGAGTCTGTACACATACACATGTGCGTGCACACACACACACACCACCAACTCTAATCTCTATAATATTTGGCTCAAATCTAAGCTGGAAGGAGTCTCTACACATAAATTAGATTACAAAACAGGCTGCCAAAGCTAAGTTTCAAATGAGTAGGAAACAAGCAGCACACAGAAGTGGGGGAGAGAGAAAATTAAAAGAGGACAATAAGCAAATAGAGAGAGAAAGAAATATCATCGTACGTAGGAAGGTAAACCTGTAGAACTGTTCTTATAGAGTCAGATCCTTTTGGCCTAAGCAGAAAATTGAGCAAGAAAGCAGTTTATTTTATGTAGACAGACACTGACTCTGTCAGCAAAGTAAAGGTGACTTCTAACTTCATGTATCAGCCTATAGTTGTGGGTAAACAAGTATTTTCAGGACAGCATTAGGAAATATCAGGAATAAACACCTTCAGAGAAATACAACAGCATAAGAATGGCCTAAATAAATA
>NW_022325201.1:0-1096 GCF_002776525.5 Piliocolobus tephrosceles | reverse complement strand
TAATACCATCTGGCAGCTACTCTGTGCTTACTCTTTGCCCCACCTTCTAAAAGTTTAAATGGCTGTGGGGGGAAGAGCAGTTGTCACATGATTGAGTGTCAGTGTTCTAGTATCAGAGGGCCATGGCAGGCCTGGAGCAACATCTGGAATGTCCAAAGTAACCCTGTCAATCTCTAGGGGTCACAGGACATCACTTTCCTCTGCTTCTTTCTCTGTGTGTGTCTCTGTAAGCCAGCCCAATTCTATATTACATTTCCACCAAGTACTATATCCTAAATTCAGCTTATCCAGAGAGATGATGTGCTTGGTTCAGTTTGGGTCAGCAATCCCCTGTGTGCTAGGCAGAATAATGGCCCTCAAAGATGTCCACTCCTAACCCCTGGAATCTAGGGTTATGTTGCTTTACATGGAAAAAATGGATTTTGTAGATGTGATTCAGTTAAAGGTCTTGAGATGGGAAGATTAGCTTGGATTATCCAGGTGAACCTAATGTAATCTTATGACTTCTTAAAATTGGAGAGCTTTTCCAGGCTGTGGTCAAAGAGGGAGATGTGTCTACCCACAGACCGTAGATGGCCATGTTTGCTACAGAGGTGTGTTAATTTTCTATTACTGATGTAACAAATTACCACAAGTGCTCTTGGAAGGTTAGTGGAAGGCAAGGACTGGCATTTCTAATATAATTATACAGGTAATGATGAGTAGTGCGAAGATGTGACTCTAAAGCCTGGAGAAGGACAGACTAGCATCTCTGTAAGAGATCCAACTGTCTCCTTTTCTCCATGGGCGAATAATTTACCTCAGTCTAAGAAATAATATTGTAACTGGCAGAAAGTATCTTCAGTACAAATTCTTCATTTTGGGGGTTAAATCATTTGGCAAAATGGGAAGACTAATATTATTGTAAAGATTGCTAGAAAAATTGTAACATTTCACGTATGTGCATAAATAACAGTCTTTAAAGCATTTTTGGGGATGAGGTGCAAAATTAAGAGTGGGAGAGGGACTTTAGTAGCAATAAGTAGAACTTGAGAATGAAATAGTTATAGAAATAATCTGTAGAATATTACAATAAATAGAATAAATTTTAAGTTCC
>NW_022325200.1:0-1096 GCF_002776525.5 Piliocolobus tephrosceles | reverse complement strand
GGAACTTAAAATTTATTCTATTTATTGTAATATTCTACAGATTATTTCTATAACTATTTCATTCTCAAGTTCTACTTATTGCTACTAAAGTCCCTCTCCCACTCTTAATTTTGCACCTCATCCCCAAAAATGCTTTAAAGACTGTTATTTATGCACATACGTGAAATGTTACAATTTTTCTAGCAATCTTTACAATAATATTAGTCTTCCCATTTTGCCAAATGATTTAACCCCCAAAATGAAGAATTTGTACTGAAGATACTTTCTGCCAGTTACAATATTATTTCTTAGACTGAGGTAAATTATTCGCCCATGGAGAAAAGGAGACAGTTGGATCTCTTACAGAGATGCTAGTCTGTCCTTCTCCAGGCTTTAGAGTCACATCTTCGCACTACTCATCATTACCTGTATAATTATATTAGAAATGCCAGTCCTTGCCTTCCACTAACCTTCCAAGAGCACTTGTGGTAATTTGTTACATCAGTAATAGAAAATTAACACACCTCTGTAGCAAACATGGCCATCTACGGTCTGTGGGTAGACACATCTCCCTCTTTGACCACAGCCTGGAAAAGCTCTCCAATTTTAAGAAGTCATAAGATTACATTAGGTTCACCTGGATAATCCAAGCTAATCTTCCCATCTCAAGACCTTTAACTGAATCACATCTACAAAATCCATTTTTTCCATGTAAAGCAACATAACCCTAGATTCCAGGGGTTAGGAGTGGACATCTTTGAGGGCCATTATTCTGCCTAGCACACAGGGGATTGCTGACCCAAACTGAACCAAGCACATCATCTCTCTGGATAAGCTGAATTTAGGATATAGTACTTGGTGGAAATGTAATATAGAATTGGGCTGGCTTACAGAGACACACACAGAGAAAGAAGCAGAGGAAAGTGATGTCCTGTGACCCCTAGAGATTGACAGGGTTACTTTGGACATTCCAGATGTTGCTCCAGGCCTGCCATGGCCCTCTGATACTAGAACACTGACACTCAATCATGTGACAACTGCTCTTCCCCCCACAGCCATTTAAACTTTTAGAAGGTGGGGCAAAGAGTAAGCACAGAGTAGCTGCCAGATGGTATTA
>NW_022325198.1:0-5691 GCF_002776525.5 Piliocolobus tephrosceles | reverse complement strand
TAAGTGATGTTTTGTTTTTTATTTCAGATTTCCATATTTTCATCTCCAGTATATAAGACAGCAATTGACCTTGAAATATTAATCTTGTATTCTACAACATTGCCGTAATCATTTACTAGTTCCAGCAGTTATTTTGTTGATTCTTTGCCATTTTCTACATAAACCACCATGTCATCTATAAACAAAGACAATTTTATTTTACTCTTTCTCATATTTATACTTTTTATTTCCTTTTCTTCACCTATTCTTAAGTCTTTATGACACCTCTTCCATCTCAGGTACTTTTTCGTTTCATTCTTTTTTCTTCACCAAGTAGCCTCTGTGATATTTCTAGTCCAAATGATGTTGCAGTAATCTGTGTATTTCCTTCTCTTTCTTTATACATAGCTTTGTGTTTTCTTCTTATGAACTGAGTCCCCAATTATACTAATGTGCTCGAATTCTGGAACTGTGTCTTACGTTATGTCTGTCTCTGCTACCTGAGACAAGTAGCTGGACACAATGCAGACATAGCGTTTGTTAGGAGAACAAAATTCTAAAGGAAGAAAGGACACTTTGTATTTGAATAAACAAATTGCCAAGGCCCAGGTGAGTAGAAAATATTATTTTAAAATAATAGAAGCCATTCAAGTCTCTAATAGCATTCACTAAATTTCTTTAACCTCAATTTTCTTCTCAGGCATATTCAGAAAAATTGAGAGAGGATATACAACTAAATAGGTAAAATATTGAAAGCCATCATCTTCAATTTAATATACATAAGATTTTAAAACTAAATTGGGTATTTAAACAAACCTCACCAAAAGTTTGCAAACTTTGGGTCACATGTACTTCTTTCATGTTTAGGATAATCTGACACAGCAGACAGTTAATGTGAAACATATAACATGGCATAGAGTTAGCCAGTTGGGATAGCATATTCCTTACCAAGCTTATATTTTGATTAATGTGAGACATGTCCACACTAAATTAGTCAAACACATGACTTGACCATTTTTAGTTAATAAAGCAATTTGTTTACACATGTTTACCAGAGACAGGCGTTTGGATCTAAGTCCTGGGAAATAATCTACAAGTAGAATCCGTTGTAAGTTTTTATCATTCTGTTCAACAGAGTAGCAACAAATTAAAATATATAAATGATTGTGGCTACCAGCAAAGAATATTTACATCGACATTGCACTCTGAAAGACATCCAGTTTGCACAAATAAAATACAGTTTTTTTAAATACTTATTTCAAGATTTTTCTTTTTTTTTTTTTTTTGGAGATAGTGTCTCACTCCATCACTCAGTGTAGTGGTGTGATCACAGCTCACTTCGGCCTCGACTTCCTGGACTCAAGCCTCCTCCCACTTCAGCCTCCCGAATAGCTTGGACTATAGGTGCAGACTACAATGCCCGGGTAATTTTTAAATTTTTTGTAGCGATATGATCTTGCTATTTTGCCTAGCCTGGCCTGGAACTCCTGGGCTCAAGAGATCCTCCTTCCTTGGCTTCCCAAAGTGCTAGGATTACAAGCGTAAGCCATCATGCGCAGTTATTTCAAGATTTTTGATGTTTTATGTTTTGGTTGCTAGAATTAATAAACTTGAACTACCACTATCAGTGTAAAACAGAAATAGTTTCATGCTGTGGTTGAGATAGAGCAACTCCTTTAGAGACCATCTAAACACATATGGAGACATTGTACTGCCATCTACATATAATAATGTAATCATGGGGTTTAATGCTGGCTAGTGTTGGGATGCTGGTGTTATAATAAGGTGCATGCAAATTCCTTGTGTAGAAGCCTTTCTGGGCAGGTCAAAGACATATCTCATGTACAGGAAATCTAACAAACTGTTGTTTGCGTTGTAGTAATTTTCTACTATAGTTAGACTAATTTGTGAGTCTCCCAGTCATAAAAATTGATATTAATTTCTTACATTAAGTGTAATCCAACTATTCTGAAGAACTTACCTTTGTTTTGGTTAAGAGAAACAAGTATAATAAATGCATTAAGAAGTAAACATAGTGTTATTACCATATCTAGTTATGTCTAAATTATAAATCTATGAGATTGAATTGCCGTTTATTATCACACACTCATTGAACTAAATAATCTCATGTCTCTTAGCAGATTTTATCCATCAAGTTCCTGGCAGCCAAGCTGACATCATTATTGTATCCATTGCTTCTTAAGCTCTTCCATTTATTGCAGTATGCATATACAGGGTCTCCATCATAATAAGAGATTAATAATACAATTATAAATGAAATAAAATGAGATCATATGGTTTTTCTTTCATATCAAAAATGTTTCATATAACATTATGAAATTAGAAAATAAATATGAGTTACATAGAAAAAAATAAGCTCATTAAAAATAGTTTTCCTTTTTATACTGTCACATTTTTCTTTGCTTTTAACTTCTCTTGTGAATGTTTAAATCCCCATTAAGCTCAGATGGAACAAGAACAATTATGCCAGGAGGTATAAGGTGCTCTCATCAGGCTTACTAGAAAGAAGTAAGACATCCACACTGCATGACAGTTATCACTGGATTTACTGTCAGCAGATGCTCACTGAAATGAAAATGTTCCCTGAATTCATCTCATGCCTACAATCTTCATCTTTACTCCCCAGTTCCTTTCCTGGGGGATTTACAGGGATAAGTATCTCTGCTTTTTATAATGAACGCTTTAAAGCTCACAGAGAAGCATGTCTTTGCCTCCTCCCTCGGGAGTCATCTATCTCCTCCGCAGCACATTTTCCCTGTTTTGTTTTAAAGAGCAAGGTTTGGGTGCACTTAACTCAGTCAATTAGCAGGGTCAGATGCAATTGTTCTGTATTCTGGAGTCTGTGCCTTCCCCGCGTGATGAGTGGCTTATAAATTCCACATTCTTGTTTTATGCCTTTGCTACCTATCTCCTTAGAGGAAACCATTATTTGTTCAAAAGCACACTGCAGGCATTGTAAACATCTGGTGAAAATCATTTTTATTGGCAATACTTGAACTATGTGAACTGAAAAGATGAGAAATTGGGTGAACCATGCACTTATTAAAACTTACCGCTGACTATAATCCCAGCACTTTGGGAGGACGAGGCAGGCGGATCACGAGGTCAGGAGAACGAGATCATGCTGGCTAACACGGTGAAACCCCATCTCTACTAAAAATACAACCCTGTCTCTACTAAAAAAATACAAAAAGTTAGCCGGGCGTGGTGGTGGGCACCTGCACTCCCGGCTACCCCAGAGGCTGAGGCAGGAGAATGGCGTGAACCCGGGAGGCGGAGCTTGCAGTGAGCCGAGATCGCGCCACTGCACTCCAGCCTGGGCGGGAGCGAGAGCGAGAGCGAGAGCGAGAGCGAGAGCGAGAGCACTACAACAAAAACTTTACTGCTATAGTTTACTGTGTTTGACCTCTCCATATCTCTTGTTGAAATCGGATCCTCAACGTTGAAGGTGGAGCCTAATGGGAGGTGTTTGATTCATCGGGGTGGACCTCCCTTGAATGGTTTTGGTGCCATCCTCGGTAATGAGTAAGTTCTTGTTCTATTATTTCTGTGAGAGCCGTTGTTAAAAAGAGCTTGGCACCTCCCCCATTGCTCTCTTGCTTCCTCTCTGTGTGATCTCTGCGCATGCTCGTTCCCTTCACCTTCTGCCATGAGTAGAGGCAGCCTGAGGCCCTCACTAGAAGCAGATGTTGGTGCCATGCCTCTTGTACGGCCTAAATAGCTGTGAGAAAAACAAATCTCTTTTCGTTATAAATTACCCAGCCTCAGGTATTCCTTTGTAGCAACACTAAAAGGAGTAAGACAGAAAATTGGTACTAAAGAGTGGGATGTTGCTATAAATATACCAGAAAATGTGGAAGTGGTTTTGGAACTTGGCAAAGGATAGACAGATGTGGAGGTCTGAGAAAAGACAAGAAGATTAGAGAAAGTTTGGAGCTTCTTCAAGATTGGTTAAATGGTGGAGACCAAATGCTTATAGAAATACAGACTGTAAAGGCCAAGCTGATAGGATCTCACATGAAACTGATTGGAAACTAGAGCAAAGCTTACCCTTGTTAACCATAGAAAAGAACTTGGTTGCATTGTTTTCATGCTCTAGGTCTTCATGGAAGGTCAAGCTTAAAAGGCATCACCTAAAGTATCTAGTGGAAGAAATTTCTAAGCAGAAAATCCTTCAAAGAGCGTCAGATACAGGAGTAAAGGAATGGCCTAAAGTTGTAATTTATAATTAAAAATAAAGCACAGCCTAAACATTTGGAAAATGTGCAGCCTGGGCATGTGATAGAGAAGGAAAGAGTATTTTTGAGAGAGGGATCCAGTGGTGCTGCAGAGCAACCACTTGTTAAAAGGATTAGCATGACTAAATGGGAGTCAGGTGCTAAAAGTCAAGAAAATGGGGAAGAGGCCCCAAAGGCATTGCAGAAATTTCCAAAGCTGCTCCTCCCATCACAGGCCCAGATACCAGGTGAGGACAAAATTGTTTCATAGTCTGGGACTGGAGCATCATTTCCCTGTACCAACTTGGGATGCTGCTCCCTATATCCCGGCTTCTCTACCTCCAACCATTGCTCAATGACCCCAGGTACTGCTTGGTCCTCTGCTGTAAAGTATAAACTGAAAGCTTTGGCAGTATCCATAGGGTGTCAAGTCTTCAGTCACTCAGAATGCAAGAGTGGAGGAGGCTTGGCCACTTCCACTTAGATTTCAGAGGATATATCCCAAAGCCTGGGTAACCATGCACAATTCTGCTGCAGGGGCTGAGTCCTTGCAGAGAGAATCTACTGAGTTCATATTGAATAGAAGTGTGCAGTTGGAGCACCCTCAGAGAGTCCCCACTAGGGCACTGCTTAGTGGAACTGTGGGAGCAGGACAAAAAGAAAAGCAGCAGGCATTCAGCTCAAACCCAAGAAAGCGCCCATGTAGGCTGTGCCCAACAAAGCCATGGGGACAGAACCACCCAAGGCCTTTTGAGTTGACCCCTCACACCATGTACCCAGGATGTGAGATATAGAATCAAAGAATATTATTTTGGAGTTTTAAGATTTAATGTCTGCCCTGCTGGGTTTCAGAATTACATGGAGTCTGTTACTCCTTTATTTTGGCCAATTTCTCCCTTTTGGGATAGAAATGTTTATTTAATGCTTACACAACCATTGTATCTTGGAAGTAAAAACATTGTTATTGATTTTACAGGGTCACAGCTGTAAGGAATTTGCCTTGAGTCTCAGATGAAACTTTGAATATTGGACATTAGCGTTGATGCTGGAATAAGTTAAGAGTTCTAAAGCCTATGGGATGGAATGACTATATTCTATATATAAGAAAGATATAAAATTTAGAGGGCCAGGGGTAGAACTGCTATAGTTTGGATTATGTGACCCCTCCAGACCTTATGTTGAAATTTGATCCTCAATGTTTTAGGTGGGGTCTAAAGGGAAGTGTTGAGGTCATGGAGGCAGATCCTTCAGGAATAGGTTGTTGCTATCCTCACAGTAATGAGCCCTCTTGCTCTTAAAATTCCTGTAGGAGCTGGTTGTTATGAAGAGCTTGGTACCTACTCTCACCGCCTTGCTCTCTTGCTTTCTCTCTTACTGCATGCTCTGTGCACATGCCTGCTCCTCTTTGCCTTCTGTCATGAGTGAGGACAGCCTGCAGCCTTCCCCAGAAGCAGATGCTGGTGCCATGCCTCTT
>NW_022325197.1:0-7298 GCF_002776525.5 Piliocolobus tephrosceles | reverse complement strand
TTTTGAGCATACATTGCCTCATTTAGTGCAATGTTTAGCATTAACTTACGAGGTAAATACCATTGCCGTGAACATTGTACGGTTGAAGACACTGATGTTTAGAGAGATTGCATAAATTTCCCAATGTAACACAGCTAGTGGTGGGGCCAGGATTCCAGGAAGCCTAACTCTGGAGTTTAATAACCGAAAGAATAATAATAACTAGTATCCTTGTCACTCTCAGCATGTGCCAGTTGCTGTTCCAAATGGTTCAAATTATGTACTCATGTAAACCTCAGAATAACTCTATGAGGTATGTTCTACTATTATTTTCATTTTATAGACATATATTTTGTATGTGTATGTCAGCCTCAAAGCCACTTTTGAGTTTTTTAGCATATTTTTTGAGAACATGTCAACTTTATTTCCATTTAAATTGCTTGAGACACAGCATGATTGTTTATATAGTCACTGGAAATTTTATTCCCAGCTGTGTATCTCCCTGGAGTCTTTGACTTACTCCCATGTGGGGAGGAGGTGCTTTGCATCTGGACACACCTGCCATCCTGGCACCCCCCCCCCCAACCCTCATCCTGGGGAATCCCTTCCCTCTCCCCAGGGTGAGAGCATCAACTTGTCAGATATCACATTTTTCTTTGAATTAATTATCAGTTTGGGGGAACTTCATTAGTTATCTTCTGGAGAAAAGGTACACCAAGGCATACATTAATTGAGCTCTTTTATGTTTCTATTGGATTTCTACTCTGCTATGATGATTTTCAATTCTCAATTGCCCTCTTGGGCCCTGGAGTGTTGGCAGCTGGGCATGTGTCTTCTAAACAGAAACTTCCTAAATCATCTTTTGAAAAATCTGACGAGCCCAAGAGGAAATACCCACCCTTACTGACTTCATATTCCCCAGCAATTAATCCCACCGGATAGCTCTGTAGCAAATCTCACATGACACAGATGCCACCCATGTTTCAGAGCTTCCCAATAGCTCATTAGTGCCCCATCCTGCAACAGAAGACACCCAAGATCATCAGACATGTGGAGTGATTCTAGCTTTGTAATAGGAAAGATAGAAACATAGCGAAGAAAATAGAAGTTAGAAGAAATAATTCATGAAGTGAAAAAATACAAAATATTTTTAAAAGCTTTTATTAATATTTTCAAAGAGAAAAGATATTATATACATGAAAGAAGACTATGATATCATAAAAATCTCTTGAGAATTGAGACCGGGTGCGGTGACTCACGCCTGTAATCCCAGCACTTTGGGGGGCCGAGGCAAGCAGATCACAGAGTCAGGAGATCGAGACCATCCCGGCTAACACGGTGAAACCCCGTCTCTACTAAAAATATTTAAAAAAAATTTAGCCGGACGTGGTGGCGGGGGCCTGTAGTCCCAGCTACTCCGGAGGCTGAGGCGGGAAAATGGCGTGAGCCCGGGAGGCGGAGCTTTTAGTGAGCCGAGATTGCGCCACTGAACTCCAGCCTGGGCGACAGAGCGAGACTCCGTCAGAAAGAAAGAAAGAAGGAAGGAAGGAAGGAAGGAAGGAAGGAAGGAAGGAAGGAAGGAAGGAAGGAAGGGAAAGAAAGGAAGGAAGGAAGAAAGAAAGGAAGGAAGGAAGAAAGGAAGAAGGAAGGAAGGAAGGAAGGAAGGAAGGAAGGAAAGAAAGGGAAGGAAGGAAAGAAAGGGAAAGAAGGAAAGAAAGGGAAAGAAGGAAAGAAAGGGAAAGAAGGAAAGAAAGGGAAAGAAAGAAAGAAAGAAAGAAAGAAAGAAAGAAAGAAAGAAAGAGAAAGAAAAAAGAAAAATAAAAAATTCATTTATAAGCCACTTGGGAGAAAAAAGGCAAAATCCAGGATTACCCAGGTAACTCTAAAAGCTTGTTCGCATTAATCTTGCAAGTCTGATAGCCAAAAATCTATTTGACCTTATAATAATTTCATGTTTAATAGCTCTAAATGTTTTCTATTAAGGCCTATGAGAATTTTCTTATATCCAGACTTGTATGTTTGCCATTGATAATCCTAGGTTCCTGAATGATCCAGTAAGAAAAACATTTCTATGACTCTATGAGCAATATCATCCCAAGGCTTTAGAGGTGGCTGTGATAGTTTATATTATTTTGACATTTATTTGGTCAGAAATTTTTTTAAGTAATTTTTTTAAGTAATTAAAATCTCAATTACAGTCCTTGAAATTATTTCACAATTACATATACATGTTGGCAGTTTGAATCTTTCATTACTGTGTCTTTATAAGGTAAACTAGTAATACAATCATAAATCTCATCATAACTGACAATATTGATGTGAAGCTCCTACAAATGATTAAAGAATGTGATTGACATTCTTGAAGAAATTATTAAAGAAAGTTGATTGTCCTGCCTCTATTCAAGACTTTCAAAAACAGTATGTAAAGAAATTACATAATATTAGTTCAACACAGTTACGGTTCAAAAGTTAACTTTAGTTCTTCAACTCTTCAGATCCAGGTTTCTGAGGGGAACAGCCTGTTTCACACATTTCTATGTCTCACTGCTCATATGAACCTATATACTAATAAATAGGAATTTTAATTTGTTTTGTTTTGTCTTCCACAAAAATTGGATCATATAATACACATTATTCTGTACTTTGCTTTTTATACTTTCTGATGCATCATAGTAATTTCTCCAGATTTTTAGATACAATATTTTTTTTTTTGAAATGAGGACTTGCTTTGTTGCCCAAGCTGTAGTGCAATGGTGCCATCATGGCTCACTGCAACCTGTGACTCCTGGGCTTCAGCGATTCTCCCACCTCAGCCTCCCAAGTAGCTGGGACTACAGTTATGTGCTACTATGCCTGGCTAATTTTTGTGTTTTTTTGTAGAGACAGGTTTTTGCCATGTTGCCCAGGCTGGTCTAGAACTCCTGAGCTCAAGTGATCCACCTGCCTTGGCCTCCCAAAGCACTGGGTTTACAGGTATGAGCCATCATGCCCATTTCCCTATTTTTTAAAATAAGATCCACTTACCATTCAAAATAGGGAGTTATCATTCCTTATTCTGTCAATCAATCAGAGAGTTTAAAAATTTTTCTTTCTTCTACAAGTAGGGCTGTAGCTAATAGCCTTGTTTCTATATTCTTATACACAGACAATTATAATTATAGAGTTGATTCCCAAGTATGATATTGCTTGGGATGTGCATGTTTAAAATTTTAATAAAAATCACAAATTGTTTGTCAGAAACCTACAAAAATGCACATTTCTACCAACAGTGTAAGTTAATAAGTAAGCAGTAATATCTCATTTTGCTTTTTATTTTTTTTTGACCACTCCCAAGGCTCAGTGCCATTTAATATACTATTTTGCCATTTTAATTTCCTCCTCCATGAATTTCCAACATTGTTCATTTTCCTCTTTGGTTGTCTATTTTTAAATGAAAAACCACCAGGATTTTAGAAATATCTTTTTTTTTTGGTCATATATATGAAAACATATTTTCCTTGTCTATATTTTTAAATTATTTTTTATACCAGAATTTAAATTTTTCTCCATGCTCAGAATTTCATTTCAAAAATGTTCATGATATTATTGAAGTCAACCCCCAACTTTATTTGTTTTCATATATCATGAGAAGTCAAAGAATCAAAGCGATATATTCTCACAACCATGCACATTTTCTCCCTGTCTTCTTCATTCCTGTGTCTGTCACTCTCATAATCCTGTTTCAGCACCTATGAAGGCACTTCTGTGCAATACTTGATTACAGACCTAGCCAATAATTTCTGCACTGGAATATATATATATATATATTCTACACTGGAAAATATATATATATTTTATGTAGGTGTTTGTGCCATTTCTCAGTTACCAATTTTACATTCTGAGTTCACAGCATTTGCCACCCCATCTCTACACTTAAAGCCACCATATACCTTTTAATTACTTTATATGCATTTTCAGTCATCATCTAAATAATCATGTATAGCCATAAACTAATACTATTTAATCAATGAAGCACTTTCATGAGCAAAAATTACAGATTTCTTGAACATGATTCCAGGATTAGTTCAGTTTTTACAATTAGTAATTGAGCCTTTGTCATATGAGGCAAGAAATCTTCTATTATTTTTAAAAATCAATTGTACATCGACCATAAAGAAATAGTATAAAAGCCATAAAAACACTACCCTTTACTGTAGTAAATGTGGGACATTTTATTTGAATTCCCAAGAAATTTCTTGTATTTAGAACTCTTGGACCTTCACTACTTGTAAATGTGAATCTATCCTTTACCTTACCATAGCTTTTACCCTAGGGATTTGGTACATTTTATTTAAAAAAGGAAAATGCCGAGAGTGAAAATTGAGATAGAGGTAGGAGACTTCAAGCACAGTGGCCCAGCAGGTGTGTGTTCAGGGCAAGTGAAGGTTCCCCTCCACTGGATTCAATGACTAAAGATTATGAAGATACCAAAAATGCAAGAAGTCACAGGAAATATTTTTCCTCAATGGCAAAGATGACACAGTAGAATGGTTAAGAAGGATGGTTTATTGGCTTCAATTTCCCAGCTGATGTTCAACACTTTATTTAGTTCTCACTTGAATTTTAAATTTTTGCTTGAAAAATAATTTCCCATCAATTTCCATTTCTTTGGAAAGCCCCCATGTGCAATTTATTGAAAACATCTCTGAAGAGCAGAATTATGATATTTCCCAGCTGTTGCTCCAGATCATGTAGGGTAGAGGAGGCTGAAGACTGCTACAAGGGAAGGCATCTGTATTGCCTCAAAACGTCAGGACGGTACGAATACTGCAATAGGAAAGAAGAGACATTGTGTTAACATTTAGACAACCCACACGCTTCCATGTGAGAGTCCAAGGAGCATCTGAATTGTCTTAGTGAAAATCTGTCTGTGATCCCAGCTACCCTATTTCCATCCCCATACATTTGGTTCAAGTCAAAGGAAGTTCATCTTTTTTGGTTTTCTTTTGTTTTTTTATTTTTATTTTTTTATTTTTTCTCCAATCTTAATCTCGCTCACAACATCCTGAATATGCCTGTCATTTAGACTTCAATTCTACATTAGCATCTTCAAAAAATCATTTTTACATGCCCACATCCCTAGTGTAATAAGAAATATAAACAACACTAGATACTAACTTGCAGTAAGTTCTTACTATTTGTCACATTCTTTGTGCATTTGCTTAAACTTCAACCTAAACATCAACACTAGGAGGTAGGTTTCCATATTATTTCTGTTTTAGAGATCATAAAAACTGAGACTTAGAAAGATTTATAACTTGCTCTGGTAGCACATCTAGTATGGAGTGTTGAGATTCAAACCCAAATACAAATTTGCAAAAATTATAAGATGATGGATAACTTCCCTAAAGAACTGATAATTTAACAAAGTTAAGACCATGCTGGAAATTTTAAAGACCTTTGATACAGAGATGTTTAAGGATTCTTAGAAGTAGAGAATAAAGTCGATTTGTATTAATTCTAAGATTCTTAATTCTTGTGAAGATTACAAATGGAATATTTACACTAGAACTAATTAATGCCTCTTCTATAAACCAACTTCTCATGAGTAAATATTTTTAGAAAATGATGGTCCTTGTGACTCTTTAATAATTTTAATTTTTAACATTTATATGTATATGCATATGCATATATGAGAAAAATATATGCACATAATTCAGAGAATGCAAGACAGCAGGAGGAAGAAAGCAAAACTAATCCATAATCTCCCAACCTAGAAATAATAATTCTCAATGTTTTCCTGAATTTCTATGAACTTTTTCTAGAAATATGTGCATGTTTTACTGTTTTTGATGAAAATTTGAGACATTGCATATACAATATATACAATTTATATTCTTCATTAAATGAGCATAAAATTAAATCATGAGAATTTCCCAATGAAGTCATTTCTTTTTGGTGGTTTCATTCATTTCTAATAGATGACTGGAATTTATGAATTTATTTTCCTTGTATTGAACTTTAGAATGTTTCTGAAGTTCTAACGAGTAAACATATATGTATGTTTGAATAGCTGATTATTTCTGTAGAATAGATTTCTAGAAATGGAATTGTTAGGGCAAATGATTCAGTTATTTTTTTAAGGGTTTCTGATGCATATTACCAAATTACCTTTCCAGAAGTATGTATCAATTTCAAAGTACATGAAAGTGCCCAACTCACCTTATTCTTACCAATATTCAATATTACAATTTTAAATCTTTGCTTATTGATAGGATTAATTATATTTACATATGCATATTACTATATGACATTCTCATAAAATGAATTTAGGCATGCTTCATGACTTCTTATGTTGCTCAACACTGTCCTCTGGTTTTGTTCATCTCTATATTTGCCATCATCTTTTCAATCTTATGATGATGATCCCAATGATGATGTCAATGGCAATAATAAGGACAATGATAACTAACATTTGATGACTACTGTTTTCCATATGTACACGCACTCTTGAGGGGCAGTGCGGTTCAGCAGAAAGCGAATAGATTTGCTAATAACAAGATCTACTTTTGAATCCTGGCTCCCCTTACTACCACTTGATGATTTTGGCAAAGCCATGTCTTCTCCATGTCTCTGTTTCTCTTCTCTAAGATAGTGAGATAGAGACTGACACTGAGCATTGTTTGGGAATCACATGAGATAATGCAGGTAAGACACTTAGTAGAACAGCCGGTGCTCTGTGAGTGCTAGTTTCCTTCCTTCCTCAAGAATGTTGTCAGTTAAAGTATCTAGTGTAATGATTGTGTGAATGCCAAAGAAACACTATTTAAAGTTGAAAATCTCATGAAAATAGGTGTGGATTAGCAGAAAAATCTCAGACTCTGGACTAGAAGACAAAGGTTAGATATAACTGCGTGTTTCCAGTTGTGCCGCATGTAAATGCAGGTGACAAAATGCATTTTATTAGCTGGTTGTAACTGTTAAATACTAGAGATAGGAAATAGAATTGGCTTATTTTTCTAAGCTTCAGAGAAAATGTACGACAAACATTTAAAATAGTGCTTAATACTCTTTTATGCTAACTTTTACTGTTAAAAAGTTTTCCTTAAACTATAAAAGAAAAAGAGAAAAACTAGTAATATCTACCTAGAAAACAATCCCAATGTACTTCCACCTACTCCTGCAATGAAAATGTTGAGGATGTCCTGAAAATTATTTAAATATGCAGACACTTAGTGTCCGCTTTACATAGGTAGAAGGAAGAGGATTCAAAGTCACCATGTTATAATTATGGTTGTTTAAATAGACTTGTTTTTTGTGATTTTTTTTTTTTTTTTTTT